>NW_024734902.1:0-15731 GCF_018991925.1 Homarus americanus | reverse complement strand
CTACATATAATCAACACCTCACCCCACCAGGATTTGAACCCACGCTCTTATAATTGTGACCGGGGAACGCTACCTCTGGGCCACAAGGACAATAAAAGCAGTCCTAGACTCTGCTATATTTCACACAAAGCCTGTTCAACGAGCTTATGGCGCCATGAACCTCTAATGGGGACCAACCGTGCCGCTTAGGTGATCAGAGCAACGTTTTACCAAATCCGGCTTGGAAACACGAGGATCCATATATATTTCATTAGCCCAATAAAGCACTCGGACTTCTACATATAATCAACACCTCACCCCACCAGGATTCAAACCCACAATCTTATAATTGTGACCGGGTTATGCTACCTCTGGGCCACCAGGACAATAAAAGCAGTCCTAGACTCTACTATATTTCACACAAAGCCTGTTAAAGGAGCTTATGGCGCTGTGAACCACTGTAGGGGACCACCCGTGCCGCTTAGGTGATCAGAGCAACGCTTTACCAAATGCGGTTTCGAAACACGATGATCCATATATATTTCATTAGCCCAAAAAAGCACGCGGACTTCTACATATAATCAACGCCTCACCCCACCAGGATTTGAAGCCACGATCTTATAATTGTGACCGGGGAACGCTACCTCTGGGCCAACAGGACAATAAAAGCATTCGTAGACTCTACTATATTTCACACAAAGCCTGTTCAACGACCTTATGGCGCCGTGAACCTCTAATGGGGACCACCCGTGCTGCTTAGGTGTTCAGAGCAACGTTTTACCAAATGCGGCTTCAAAACACGAGGATCCATATATATTTCATTCCCCAATAAAGCACGCGGCTTCTACATATAATCAACACCTCACCCCACCAGGATTCGAACCCATGATCTTCTAATTGTGACCGGGGAACGCTACCTCTGGGCCACCAGTACAATAAAAGCAGTCCTAGACTCTGCTATATTTCACACAAAGCCTGTTCAACGAGCTTATGGTGCTGTGAACCTCTAATGGGGACCATCTGTGCCACTTAGGTGATCAGAGCAACGTTTTACCAAATGTGGCTTCGAAACCCGAGGATCCATATATATTTCATTAGCCCAATAAAGCACGCGGACTTCTACATATAATCAACACCTCACTCCACCAGGATTCGAACCCACGATCTTATAATTGTGACCGAGGAACGCTACCTATGGGCCACCAGGACACTATAAGCAGTCCTAGACTCTACTATATTTCACACAAAGCCTGTTCTACGAGCTTATGGCGCGATGAACTTCTAAGGGGGACCACCCGTGCCGCTTAGGTGATAAGAGCAACGTTTTACCAAATCCGGCTTGGAAACACGAGGATCCATAGATATTTCATTAGCACAATAAAGCACGCGGACTTCTACATATAATCAACACCTCACCCCACCAGGATTTGAACCCATGAGCTTATAATTGTGACCGGGGAACGCTACCTCTGGGCCACTAGGACAATAAAAGCAGTCCTAGACTCTACTATATTTCACACAAAGCCTGTCTGAACGATTTTATGGCCGTGAACTCTAATGGGGACCATCCGCGCTACCTCTAGGTGATCAGAGCAACGCTTACCAAATCCGGCTTCGAAACACAAGGATCCATTTATATTTCATTAGCCCAATAGAGCACGCGGACTTCTACATATAATCAACACCTCACTCCACCAGGATTCGAACCCACGATCTTATAATTGTGACCGAGGAACGCTACCTATGGGCCACCAGGACACTATAAGCAGTCCTAGACTCTACTATATTTCACACAAAGCCTGTTCAACGACCTTATGGCGCCATGAACCTCTAATGGGGACCACCGTACCGCTTAGATGATCAGAGCAACGTTTTACCAAATCCGGCTGGAAACACGAGGATCCATATATATTTCATTAGCCCAATAAAGCACGCGGACTTCTACATATAATCAACACCTCACTCCACCACGATTCGAACCCACGATCTTATAATTGTGACCGAGGAACGCTACCTATGGGCCAGTAGGACAATAAAAGCAGTCCTAGACTCTGCTATATTTCACACAAAGCCTGTTCAACGAGCTTATGGCGCCGTGAATCACTATAGGGGACCACCCGTGCCGCTTAGGTGATCAGAGCAACGTTTAACCGAATGTGGCTTCGAAACCCGAGGATCCATATATATTTCATTAGCCCAATAAAGCACGCAGACTTCTACATATAATCAACGCCTCACCCCACCAGGATTTGAAGCCACGATCTTATAATTGTGACCGGGGAACGCTACCTTTGGCCACCAGGACAATAAAAGCAGTCCTAGACTCTACTATATTTCACACAAAGCCTGTTTAACGAGCTTATGGCGCCGTGAACCTCTAATGGGGACCACCCGTGCCGCTTAGGTGATCAGAGCAACGTTTTACCAAATGCGGCTTCGAAACACGAGGATCCATATATATTTCATTAGCCCAAAAAAGCAAGCGGACTTCTCCATATAATCAACACCTCACCCCACCAGGATTTCAACCCACAATCTTATAATTGTGACCGGGGAACGCTACCTCTGGGCCACTAGGACAATAAAAGCAGTCCTAGACTCTACTATATTTCACAAAATGCCTGTTCAACGAGCTTATGGCGCTGTGAACCACTATAGGGGACCACCCGTGCCGCATAGGTCATCAGAGCAACGTTTAACCAAATGCGGCTTCGAAACCCGAGGATCCATATATATTTCATTAGCCCAATAAAGCACGCAGACTTCTACATATAATCAACGCCTCACCCCACCAGGATTTGAAGCCACGATCTTATAATTGTGACCGGGGGACGCTACCTCTGGCCCACCAGGACAATAAAAGCAATCCTAGACTCTACTATATTTCACACAACGCCTGTTCAACGAGCTTATGACGCTGTGAACCACTATAGGGGACCACCCGTGCCGCTTAGGTGATCAGAGCAACGTTTAACCGAATGTGGCTTCGAAACCCGAGGATCCACATATATTTCATTAGCCCAATAAAGCACGCAGACTTCTACATATAATCAACGCCTCACCCCACCAGGATTTGAAGCCACGATCTTATAATTGTGACCGGGGAACGCTACCTCTGGGCAACCAGGACAATAAAAGCAGTCCTAGACTCTGCTATATTTCACACAAAGCCTGTTCAACGAGCTTATGGCGTCGTGAACCTCTAATGGGGACCACCCGTGCCACTTATGTGATAAGAGCAACGTGTTACCTAATGCGTTTTCGAAACAGGAGAATCCATATATATTTCATTAGCCCAATAAAGCACGCGGACTTCTACATATAATCAACACCTCACCCCACCAGGATTTAAACCCAAGATCTTATAATTGTGACCGGGGAACGCTACCTCTGGGCCACCAGGAAAAAAAAGCAGTCCTAGACTCTGCTATATTTCACACAAAGCCTGTTCAACGAGCTTATGGCGTCGTGAACCTCTAATGGGGACCACCCGTGCCACTTAGGTGATCAGAGCAACGTTTTACCTAATGCGGCTTCGAAACAGGAGAATCCATATATATTTCATTAGCCCAATAAAGCACGCAGACTTCAACATATAATCAACACCTCACCCCACCAGGATTTAAACCCAAGATCTTATAATTGTGACCGGGGAACGCTACCTCTGGGCCACCAGGAAAAAAAAGCAGTCCTAGACTCTGCTATATTTCACACAAAGCCTGTTCAACGAGCTTATGGTGCTGTGAACCTCTAATGGGGACCATCTGTGCCACTTAGGTGATCAGAGCAACGTTTTACCAAATCCGGCTTCGAAACACAAGGATCCATATATATTTCATTAGCCCAATAAAGCACTCGGACTTCTACATATAATCAACACCTCACCCCACCAGGATTCAAACCCACAATCTTATAATTGTGACCGAGGAACGCTACCTATGGGCCACCAGGACACTATAAGCAGTCCTAGACTCTACTATATTTCACACAAAGCCTGTTCAACGACCTTATGGCGCCATGAACCTCTAATGGGGACCACCGTACCGCTTAGGTGATCAGAGCAAGGTTTACCAAATCCGGCGTGGAAACACGAGGATCCATATATATTTCATTAGCCCAATAAAGCACGCGGACTTCTACATATAATCAACGCCTCACCCCACGAGGATTTGAAGCCACGATCTTATAATTGTGACCGGGGAACGCTACCTCTGGGCCACCAGGACAATAAAAGCAGTCCTAGACTCTGCTATATTTCAAACAAAGCCTGTTCAACGAGCTTATGTAAGTACCGTGAACCTCTAATGGGGACCACCTGTGCCGCTTTTAGGTGATCAGAGCAACGTTTTACCGAATGCGGCTTCGAAACGCGAGGATCCATATATATTTTATTAGCCCAATAAAGGACGCGGACTTTTACATATAATCAACACCTCACCCCACTAGGATTCAAACCCACGATCTTATAATTGTGACCGGGGTATGTTACCTCTGGGCCACCAGGACAATAAAAGCAGTCCAAGACTCTACTATATTTCACACAAAGATTGTTCAACGAACTTATGGCGCCATGAACCTCTAATGGGGACCACCTGTGCCACTTAGGTGATCAGAGCAACGTTTTACCAACCGCTTGAAACACGAGGATCCATATATATTTCATTAGCCCAATAAATCACCTCGGACTTCTACATATAATCAACACCTCACCCTACCAGGATTCAACCCACGATCTTATAATTGTGACTCGGGGTATGCTACCCTCTGGGCCACCAGGACACTAAAGCAGTCCCAGACTCTGCTATATTTCACACAAATCCTGTTCAACGAGCTATGGCGCAGTGAACCTCTAATGGGGACCACCCGTGTCAGCTTTATGTGATCAGAGTTAACGCTTTACCAAATCCGCTTGGAAACACGAGGGATCCATATATATTTCATTAGCCCAATAAAGCACTCGGACTTCTACATATAATCAACACCTCACCCCACCAGGATTCAAACCCACAATCTTATAATTGTGACCGGGGTATGCTACCTCTGGGCCACCAGGACAATAAAAGCAGTCCTAGACTATACTATATTTCACACAAAGCCTGTTAAACGAGCTTATGGCGCTGTGAACCACTGTAGGGGACCACCCGTGCCGCTTAGGTGATCAGAGCAACGCTTTACCAAATGCGGTTTCGAAACACGAGGATCCATATATATTTCATTAGCCCAAAAAAGCACGCGGACTTCTACATATAATCAACGCCTCACCCCACCAGGATTTGAAGCCAAGATCTTATAATTGTGACCGGGGAACGCTACCTCTGGGCCAACAGGACAATAAAAGAATTCGTAGACTCTACTATATTTCACACAAAGCCTGTTCAATGACCTTATGGCGCCGTGAACCTCTAATGGGGACCACCCGTGTTGCTTAGGTGATCAGAGCAACGTTTTACCAAATGCCGCTTCAAAACACGAGGATCCATATATATTTCATTCCCCAATAAAGCACGCGGCTTCTACATATAATCAACACCTCACCCCACCAGGATTCGAACCCATGATCTTCTAATTGTGACCGGGGAACGCTACCTCTGGGCCACCAGTACAATAAAAGCAGTCCTAGACTCTGCTATATTTCACACAAAGCCTGTTCAACGAGCTTATGGCGCCGTGAACCTCTAATGGGGACCATCCGTGCCACTTAGGTGATCAGAGCAACGTTTTACCAAATCCGGCTTCGAAACACAAGGATCCATATATATTTCATTAGCCCAATAGAGCACGCGGTCTTCTACATATAATCAACACCTCACCCCACCAGGATTCGAACCCACGATCTTATAATTGTGACCGAGGAACGCTACCTATGGGCCACCAGTACAATAAAAGCAGTCCTAGACTCTGCTATATTTCAAACAAAGCCTGTTCAACGAGCTTATGGCGCCGTGAACCTCTCATTGGGACCACCCGTGCCGCTTAGGTGATCAGAGCAACGTTTTTCCAAATGCGGCTTCGAAATACGAGAATCCATATATATTTCATTAGCCCAATAAAGCACTCGGACTTCTACATATAATCAACACCTCACCCCACCAGGATTTAAATCCACGATCTTATAATTGTGACCGAGGAATGCTACCTATGGGCCACGAGAACACTATAAGCAGTCATAGACTCTGTTATATTTCACACAAAGCCTGTTCAATGAGCTTATGGCACCGTGAACCACTAGAGGGGACCACCCGTGCCGCTTAGGTGATAAGAGCAACGTTTTACCAAATCCGGCTCGGAAACACGAGGATCCATATATATTTCATTAGCCCAATAAAGCACGCGGACTTCTACATATAATCAACACCTCACCCCAACAGGATTTGAACCAACGATCTTATAATTGTGACCGGGTAATGCTACCTCTGGGCAACCAGGACAATAAAAGCAGTCCTAGACTCTACTATATTTCACACAAAGCCTGTTCAACGAGCTTATGGCGCCGTGAACCTCTAATGGGGACCACCCGTGCCGCTTATGTGATCAGAGCAACGTTTTACCAAATCCGGCATGGAAACACGAGGATCCATATATTTCTATTAGCTCCACAAAGCACTCTGACTTCTACATATAATCAACACCTCACCCCACCAGGATTCAAACTAATCTTATAATTGCACTGGGGTATGCTACCCTCTAAACAACAGGACAATAAAAGCAGTCCTAGACTCTACTATATTTCATACAAAGCCTACAAACGAGCTTTATGGCGCTGTGAACTACTGTGGGGACCAACTTGCCGCTTTTTAGGTGATCAGAGCAACGCTTTACCAAATGTGGTTTCGAAACACGATGATCCATATATATTTCATTAGCCCAAAAAAGCACGCGGACTTCTACATATAATCAACGCCTCACCCCACCAGGATTTGAAGCCATGATCTTATAATTGTGACCGGGGAACGCTACCTCTGGGCCAACAGGACAATAAAAGCATTCGTAGACTCTACTATATTTCACACAAAGCCTGTTCAACGACCTTATGGCGCAATGAACATCTAATGGGGACCACCCGTGCCGCTTAGGTGATCATAACAACGTTTTACCAAATGCGGCTTCGAAACAGGAGGATCTATATACATTTCATTAGCCCAATAAAACACGCGAACTTCTACATATAATCAACACCTCACCCCACCAGGATTTCAACCAACGATCTTAAAATTGTGACCGGGGAACGCTACCTCTGGGCCACTAGGACAATAAAAGCAATCCTAGACTCTGCTATATTTTACACAAAGCCTGTTCAACGAGCTTTTGGCGCCGTGAACCTCTAATGGGGACCACCCGTGCCACTTAGGTGATCAGAGCAACGTTTTACCAAATGCGGCTTCGAAACAGGAGAATCCATATATATTTCATTAGCCCAATAAAGCACGCGGACTTCTACATATAATCAACACCTCACCCTACTAGGATTTAAACCCAAGATCTTATAATTGTGACCCGGGAACGCTACCTCTGGGCCACCAGGACAATAAAAGCAGTCCTAGACTCTACTATATTTCACACAAAGCCTGTTTAACGAGCTTATGGCGCCGTGAACCTCTAATGGGGACCACCCGTGCCACTTAGGTGATCAGAGCAACGTTTTACCAAATGCGGCTTCGAAACACAAGGATCCATATATATTTCATTTGCCCAATGAAGCACGCGGACTTCTCCATATAATCAACACCTCACCCCACCAGGATTTCAACCCACAATCTTATAATTGTGACCGGGGTATGCTACCTCTGGGCCACTAGGACAATAAAAGCAGTCCTAGACTCTACTATATTTCACACAATGCCTGTTCAACGAGCTTATGGCGCTGTGAACCACTATAGGGGACCACCCGTGCCGCTTAGGTGATCAGAGCAACGTTTAACCAAATGCGGCTTCGAAACCCGAGGATCCATATATATTTCATTAGCCCAATAAAGCACGCAGACTTCTACATATAATCAACGCCTCACCCCACCAGGGTTTGAAGCCACGATCTCATAATTGTGACCGGGGAACGCTACCTCTGGGCCACAAGGACAATAAAAGCAGTCCTACACACTGCTATATTTCACACAAAGCCTGTTCAACGAGCTTATGGCGCCGTGAACCACTATAGGGGACTACCGATGCCGCTTAGGTGATCAGAGCAACGTTTACCCAAATGCGGCTTCAAAACCCAAGGATGCATATATATTTCATTAGCCCAATAACGCACGCAGACTTCTACATATAATCAACGCCTCACCCCACCAGGATTTGAAGCCACGATCTTATAATTGTGACCGGGAAACGCTACCTCTGGGCCACCAGGACAATAAAAGCAGTCCTAGACCCTGCTATATTTCACACAAAGCCTGTTCAACGAGCTTCTGGCGTCGTGAACCTCTAATGGGGACCACCTGTGCCAATTAGGTGATCAGAGCAACGTTTTACCAAATGCGGCTTCGAAACAGGAGAATCCATATATATTTCATTAGCCCAATAAAGCACACGGACTTCAACATATAATCAACACCTCACCCCACCAGGATTTAAACCCAAGATCTTATAATTGTGACCGGGGAACGCTACCTCTGGGCCACCAGGAAAAAAAAGCAGTCCTAGACTCTGCTATATTTCACACAAAGCCTGTTGAACGAGCTTATGGCGCCGTGAACCTCTAATGGGGACCACCCTGGCCACTTAGGTGATCAGCGCAACGTTTTACCAAATGCGGCTTCAAACCACGAGGGTCCATATATATTTCATTAGCCCAATAAAGCACGCGGACTTCTACATATAATCAACACCTCACCCCACCAGGATTCAAACCCACGATCTTATAATTGTGACCGGGCTATGCTACTCTGGGCCACCAGGACAATAAAAGCAGTCCTAGACTCTACTATATTTCACACAAAGCCTGTTGAACGAGCTTATGGCACCGTGAACTCTAATGGGACCACCCGTGCCGCTAGGTGATCAGAGACGTTTTACCGAATGCGGCTTCGAAACAGGAGGATCCATATATATTTTATTAGCCCAATAAAGTACGCTGACTTCTACATATAATCAACACCTCAACCCACCAGGATTTGAAACCACGATCTTATAATTGTGACCGGGGGACGCTACCTCTGGGCCACCAGGACAATAAAAGCATTCCTAGACTCTGCTATATTTCACACAAAGCCTGTTCAACGGGCGTATGGCACCGTGAACCTCTAATGGGGACCACCCGTGCCGCTTAGGTGATCAGAGCAACGTTTTACCAAATCCGGCTACGAAACACGAGGATCCATATATATTTCATTAGCCCAATAAAGCACGCGGACTTTTACATATAATCAACACCTCACCCCACTAGGATTCAAACCCACGATCTTATAATTGTGACCGGGGTATGTTACCTCTGGGCCACCAGGACAATAAAAGCAGTCCTAGACTCTACTATATTTCACACAAAGACTGTTCAACGACCTTATGGCGCCATGAACCTCTAATGGGGACCACCTGTGCCACTTAGGTGATCAGAGCAACGTTTTACCAAATCCGGCTTGGAAACACGAGGATCCAAATATATTTCATTAGCCCAATAAATCACTCGGACTTCTACATATAATCAACACCTCACCCTACCAGGATTCAAGCCCACGATCTTATAATTGTGACCGGGGTATGTTACCTCTGGGCCACCAGGACACTAAAAGCAGTCCTAGACTCTGCTATATTTCACACAAATCCTGTTCAACGAGCTTATGGCGCAGTGAACCTCTGATGGGGACCACCCATGCCGCTTATGTGATCAGAGCAACGTTTTACCAAATCCGGCTTGGAAACACGAGGATCCATATATATTTCATTAGCCCAATAAAGCACTCGGACTTCTACATATAATCAACACCTCACCCCATCAGGATTCAAACCCACAATCTTTTAATTGTGACCGGGGTATGCTACCTCTGGGCCACCAGGACAATAAAAGCAGTCTTAGACTCTACTATATTTCACACAAAGCCTGTTAAACGAGCTTATGGCGCTGTGAACCACTGTGGGGACCACCCGTGCCGCTTAGGTGATCAGAGCAACGCTTTACCAAATGCGGTTTCGAAACACGAGGATCCATATATATTTCATTAGCCCAAAAAAGCACGCGGACTTCTACATATAATCAACGCCTCACCCCACCAGGATTTGAAGCCACGATCTTATAATTGTGACCGGGGAACGCTACCTCTGGGCCAACAGGACAATAAAAGCATTCGTAGATTCTACTATATTTCACACAAAGCCTGTTCAACGACCTTATGGCGCCGTGAACCTCTTATGGGGACCACCCGTGCTGCTTAGGTGATCAGAGCAACGCTTACCAAAATGCGGCTTCAAAACACGAGATCCATATATATTTTAATCAATATACCTCAAATACCAGGACAATAAAAGCAGTCCTAGACTCTGCTATATTTCACACAAAGCCTCTTCAACGAGCTTATGGTGCTGTGAACCTCTAATGGGGACCATCCGTGCCACTTAGGTGATCAGAGCAACGTTTTACCAAATGCGGCTTCGAAATACGAGGATCCATATATATTTCATTAGCCCAATAAAGCATGCGGACTTCTACATATAATCAACACCTCACCCCACCAGGATTTAAACCCACGATCTTATAATTGTGACAGAGGAATGCTACCTATGGGCCACGAGGACACTATAAGCAGTCCTAGACTCTGTTATATTTCACACAAAGCCTGTTCAATGAGCTTATGGCACCGTGAACCACTATAGGGGACCACCCGTGCCGCTTAGGTGATAAGAGCAACGTTTTACCAAATCCGGCTTGGAAACACGAGGATCCATATATATTTCATTAGCCCAATAAAGCACGCGGACTTCTACATATAATCAACACCTCACCCCACCAGGATGTGAACCAACGATCTTATAATTGTGACCGGGGAACGCTACCTCTGGGCAACCAGGACAATAAAAGCAGTCCTAGACTCTACTATATTTCACACAAAGCCTGTTCAACGACCTTATGCGCGATGAACCTCTAATGGGGACCACCCGTGCCGCTTAGGTGATAAGAGCAACGTTTTACCAAATCCGGCTTGGAAACACGAGGATCCATAGATATTTCATTAGCCCAATAAAGCATGCGGACTTCTACATATAATCAACACCTCACCCCACCAGGATTTGAACCCACTATCCTATAATTGTGACCGGGGAACGCTACCTATGGGCCACCAGGACACTATAAGCAGTCCTAGACTCTACTATATTTCACACAAAGCCTGTTCAACGACCTTATGGCGCCATGAACCTCTAATGGGGACCACCGTACCGCTTAGGTGATCAGAGCAACGTTTTACCAAATCCGGCTGGAAACATGAGGATCCATATATATTTCATTAGCCCAATAAAGCACGCGGACTTCTATATATAATCAACGCCTCACCCGACCAGGATTTGAAGCCACGATCTTATAATTATGACCGGGGAATGCTACCTTTGGGCCACCAGGACTATAAAAGCAGTCCTAGACTCTGCTATATTTCACAAAAAGCCTGTTCAACGAGCTTATGGCGCTGTGAACCACTATAGGGGACCACCCGTGCCGCTTAGGTGAACAGAGCAACGTTTAACCAAATGCGGCTTCGAAACCCGAGGATCCATATATATTTCATTAGCCCAATAAAGCACGAGATTTCTTATTATAATCAAAGCTCACCCCCACCAGTATTTGAAGTTACTGCATCTTATACCAGATTCGGGGAATGCTACTCTGGGGCCACTTAATAGGACAATAAAAGCAGTCCTAGACTCATATTTCACACAAAGCCTGTTCAACGAGCTTATGGCGCCGTGAAACCTCATTGGGACCCCACGAAGGCTCGCTAGGGTGATCAGAGCAACGTTTTACCAAATGCGGCTTCGAAACACGAGGATCCATATATATTTCATTAGCCCAATAAAGGCGGACTTCATATAATCAACACCTCACCCCACCAGGATTTAAACCCACGATCTTATAATTGTGACCGGGGAACGCTACCTCTGGGCCACCAGGATAGTAAAAGCAGTCCTAGACTCTGCTATATTTCACACAAAGCCTGTTGAACGAGCTTATGGCGCCGTGAACCTCTAATGGGGACCATCCGTGCCACTTAGGTGATCAGAGCATCGTTTTACCAAATCCAGCTTCGAAACACAAGGATCCATATATATCTCATTAGCCCAATAGAGCACGCGGACTTCTACATATAATCAACACCTCACTCCACCAGGATTCGAACCCACGATCTTATAATTGTGACCGAGGAACGCTACCTATGGGCTTCCAGGACACTATAAGCAGTCCTAGACTCTACTATATTTCACACAAAGCCTGTTCAACGACCTTATGGCGCCATGATCCTCTAATGGGGACCACCGTACCGCTTAGGTGATCAGAGCAACGTTTTACCAAATCCGGCTGGAAACACGAGGATCCATATACATTTCATTAGCCCAATAAAGCACGCGGACTTCTACATATAATCAACGCCTCACCCGACCAGGATTTGAAGCCACGATCTTATAATTGTGACCGGGGAATGCTACCTCTGGTCCACCATGACAATAAAAGCAGTCCTAGACTCTGCTATATTTCACACAAAGCCTGTTCAACGAGCTTATGGCGCCGTGAACCTCTCATTGGGACCACCTGTGTCGCTTAGGTGATCAGAGCAACGTTTTACCAAATGCGGCTTCGAAACACGAGGATCCATATATATTTCATTAGCCCAATAAAGCACGCGGATTTCTACATATAATCAACACCTCACCCCACCAGGATTTAAACCCACGATCTTATAAATGTGACCGGGGAACGCTACCTCTGGGCCACCAGGATAATTAAAGCAGTCCTAGACTGTGCTATATTTCACACAAAGCCTGTTCAACGAGCTTTTGGCGCCGTGAACCTCTAATGGGGACCACCCGTGCAGCTTAGGTGATCAGAGCAACGTTTTACCAAATGCGGCTTCAAAACACTAGGATCCATATAAATTTCATTTGCCCAATAAAACACGCGGACTTCTACATATAATCAACACCTCACCCCACCAGGATTCGAATCCACGATCTTCTAATTGTGACCGGGGAACGCTACCTCTGGGCCACCAGGACAATAAAAGCAGTCCTAGACTCTGCTATATTTCACAAAAAGCCTGTTCAACGAGCTTATGGCGCTGTGAACCTCTAATGGGGACCATCCGTGCCGCTTAGGTGATCAGAGCAACGCTTTACCAAATCCGGCTTGGAAACACGAGGATCCATATATATTTCATTAGCCCAATAAAGCACTCGGACTTCTACATATAATCAACACCTCACCCCACCAGGATTCAAACCCACAATCTTATAATTCTGACCGGGGAACACTACCTCTGGGCCAACGGGACAATAAAAGCATTCGTAGGCTCTGCTATATTTCACACAAAGCCTGTTCAACGAGCTTATGGCGCTGTAAACCTCTAATGGAGACCACCCGTGATGCCTAGGTGATCAGAGCAACGTTTTACCAAATGCGGCTTCAAAACACGAGGATCCATATATATTTAATTTGGCCAATAAAGCACGTGGCTTCTACATATAAACAACACCTCACCCCACCAGGATTCGAACCCACGATCTTCTAATTGTGACCGGGGAACGCTACCTCTGGGCCACCAGGACAAAAAAAGCAGTCCTAGACTCTGCTATATTTCACACAAAGCCTGTTCAACGAGCTTATGACGCTGTGAACCTCTAATGGGGACCATCCGTGCCGCTTAGGTGATCAGAGCAACGTTTTACCAAATCCGGCTTCGAAACACGAGGATCCATATATATTTCATTAACCCAATAAAGCACGCGGACTTCTACATATAATCAACACCTCACTCCACCAGGATTCGAAACCACGATCTTATAATTGTGACCGAGGAACGCTACCTATGGGCCACCAGGACACTATAAGCAGTCCTAGACTCTGTTAAATTTAACACAAAGCCTGTTCAACGAGCATATGGGGCTGTGAACCACTATAGGGGACCACCCGTGCCCCTTAGGTGATCAGAGCAACGTTTTACCAAATTCGGCTTCGAAACACGAGGATCCATATATATTTCATTAGCCCAATAAAGCACTCGGACTTCTACATATAATCAACACCTCACTCCACCAGGATTCAAACCCACGATCTTATAATTGTGACCGGGGTATGCTACCTCTGGGCCACCAGGATAATAAAAGCAGTCCTAAACTCTGCTATATTTCACACAAAGCCTGTTCAACGAGCTTATGACGCTGTAAACCTCTAATGGGGACCATCCGTGCCGCTTAGGTGATCAGAGCAACGTTTTACCAAATCCGGCTTCGAAACACAAGGATCCATATATATTTCATTAGCCCAATAAAGCACTCGGACTTCTACATATAATCAACACCTCACCCAACCAGGATTCGAACCCACGATCTTATAATTGTGACCGAGGAATGCTACCTATGGGCCACGAGGACACTATAAGCAGTCCTAGACTCTGTTATATTTCACACAAAGCCTGTTCAATGAGCTTATGGCACCGTGAACCACTATAGGGGACCACCCGTGCCGCTTAGGTGATAAGAGCAACGTTTTACCAAATCCGGCTTGGAAACACGAGGATCCATATATATTTCATTAGCCCAATAAAGCACGCGGACTTCTATATATAATCAACACCTCACCCCACCAGGATTTGAACCAACGATCTTATAATTGTGACCGGGGAACGCTAACTCTGGGCAACCAGTACAATAAAAGCAGTCCTAGACTCTACTACATTTCACACAAAGCCTGTTCAACGACCTTATGGCGCGATGAACCTCTAATGGGGACCACCCGTGCCGCTTAGGTGATAAGAGCAACGTTTTACAAAATCCCGCTTGGAAACACGAGGATCCATAGATATTTCATTAGCACAATAAAGCACGCGGACGTCTACATATAATCAACACCTCACCCCACCAGGATTTTAACCCACTATCTTATATTTGTGACCGGGGAACGCTACCTCTGGGCAAACCGGACAATAAAAGAAGTCCTAGATTCTACTATATTTCAAAACAAAGCCTGTTCAACGACCTTATGGCGCCATGAACCTCTAATGGGGACCACCTGTGCCGCTTAGGTGATCGGTGCAACGTTTTACCAAATCCGGCTTCGAAACACGAGGATCAATATATATTTCAATAGCCCAATAAAGCACGCTTACTTCTACATATAATCAACACCTCACTCCACCAGGATTCGAACCCACGATCTTATAATTGTGACCGAGGAACGCTACCTATGGGCCACCAGGACACTATAAGCAGTCCTAGACTCTACTATATTTCACACAAAGCCTGTTCAACGACCTTATGGCGCCATGAACCTCTAATGGGGACCACCGTACCACTTAGGTGATCAGAGCAACGTTTTACCAAATCCGGCTGGAAACACGAGGATCCATATATATTTCATTAGCCCAATAAAGCAGGCGGACTTCTACATATAATCAACGCCTCACCCGACAAGGATTTGAAGCCACGATCTTATAATTGTGACCGGGTAACGCTACCTCTGGGCCACCAGGACAATAAAAGCAGTCCTAGACTCTGCTATATTTCACACAAAGCCTGTTCAACTAGCTTATGGCGCCGTGAACCCCTAATGGGGACCACCC
>NW_024734901.1:0-17353 GCF_018991925.1 Homarus americanus | reverse complement strand
CAAAGTCCCCTGATCGAGTATAACAAAGTCCCCTGGTCGAGTACAACAAAGTCCCCTGGTCAAGTATAACAAAGTCCCCTGATCGAGTATAACATATCCCTGCTCGAGTATAACAACGTCTCTTGGCCCTGTATAACAAAGCCCCAGATCGAGCATAACAAAGTCCCCTGATCGATTATAACAAAGTCCCCTTGTCGAGTATAACAAAGGGCCCTGATCGAGTAAGACAAAGTCCCCTAATCGAGTATATACAAAGTCCCCTGATCCAGTATAACAAAGTCCCCTGGACGGAGTATAACAAAAAGTCCCCCGATCGAGTATAACAAAGTCCCCTGATCAAGTATAACAAAGTCCCCTGGTCCAGTATGAAAAAGTCTCCTGATTGAGTATAACATATCCACCTGATCGAGTATAACAAAGTCTCCTGGCCCAGTATAACAAAGTCCCCAGATCGAGCAGAGCAAAGTCCCCTGATCGAATATTACAAAGTCCCCTGACCGAGTATAACAAAGGCCTCTGGGCGAGTATAACAAAGTCCCCTGGTCAAGAATAACAAAGTCCCCTGATCCTAGTATACAAAGCCCCCTGGACGAGTATAACAAAGTCCCCTGATCGAGTATAACAAAGGCCCCTCATCGTGTATAACAAAGGCCCCTGATCGAGTATAACAAAGGCCCCTCATCAGTATAACAAAGTCCATTGGTCAAGTATAAAAAAGTCCCCTTGTCGAGTATAACAAAGTCCCTGATCGTGTATAACAATGTCCCCTGGTCGAGTATAGCAAAGTCCCCTGATCGAGTATAACAAAGCCTCCTCATCGAGTATAACAAAGTCCCCTGATCGAGTATAACGAAGACCCCTGCTCGAGTATACGAAAGTCCCCTGATCGAGCATAACAAAGTGCCCTGGTCGAGTATAACAAAGTCCCCTGATTGAGTATAACAAAGTCCCCTGATCGAGTATAACAAAGTCCTCTGGGTGAGTATAACAATGTCCCCTGATCGAGTAAAAGAAAGTCCTATGGTCGAGTATAAAAAAGTCCCCTGATCGAGTATAACAAAGTCCCCTTCTCGAGTATAACAAAGTCCCCTGGTCGAGTATAACAAATTCCCCTGATCGAGTATAACAAAGTTCCCTGGTTATTTATAAAAACGTTCCCTGGACGAGTATACCAATGTTCCCTGATCGAATATAACAAAGTCCCCTGGTCGAGTATAACAAAGCCTCCTCATCGAGTATAACAATGGCCCCTAATCGAGTATAACAAAGTCCCCTGATTGAGTATATAACAAAGTTCCATGATCGAGTATAACAAAGTCCTCTGGTTGAGTATAACAAGGTCCCCTGATCGAGTATAACATATCCCCTGATCGAGTATAGCAAAGTCCTCTGGTCGAGTATAAAAAAGTAACCAGATCGTGTACAACAAAGTCGCCTTCTCGAGTATAACAAAGTCCCTAGATCGAGTATAACAAAGGCCCCTCATCGAGTATAACAAAGTCCATTGGTCAGGGTGTAAAAAGTCCTGATGCAGTATAAATTCCCTGATAAAGGTATATGAAGTCCCTGATCAGTATATGGAAGTCCCTGATCGAGGTATAACAAAGCCATGATCGATGCTAAAGTCCCCTGATCGAGTATTAAAAGCCCCCTGTTCGAGTATAAGAAAGTCCCTTGATCGAGTATAACAAAGTCCCCTGATCGAGTATAACAAAGTCCCCTGGTCGAGTATAACAAAGGCCCCTCATCGATTATAACAAAGTCCATTGGTCAAGTATAAAAAAGTCCCTGGTCGAATATAACAAAGGCCTCTGGGCGAGTATAACAAAGTCCCCTGGTCGAAAATAACAAATTCCCCTCATCCTAGTATAACAAAGCCCCCTGATCGAGTATGACAAAGTCCCCTGATCAAGTATAACAAAGCCCCCTGCTCGAGTATAAGAAAGTCCCCTAATCGAGTATAAGAAAGTCCCCTGGTCGAGTATAACAAAGCCCCTCATCGAGTATAACAAAAGCCCCTAATCGAGTATAACAAAGTCCCCTGATTGTGTATAACAAAGTCCCCTGATCGAGTATAACAAAGTCCTCTGGTTGAGTATAACAAAGTCCCCTGATCGAGTATAACATATCCCCTGATCGAGTAAAACAAAGTCCTTTGGTCGAGTTTACAAAAGTCCCCTGATCGAGTATAACAAAGGCCCCTCATCGAGTATAACAAAGTCCATTGGTCAAGTATAAAAAAGTCCCCTGGTCGAGTATAACAAAGTCCCCTGGTCGAGTATAACAAAGTCCCCTAATCGAGTATAACATATCCCCTGCTCGAGAATAACAAAGTCCCCTGATTGTGTATAACAAAGTCCCCTGATCGAGTATAACAAAGTCTTCTGGTTGAGTATAACAAAGGCCCCTGATCGAGTATAACATATCCCCTGATCGAGTAAAACAAAGTCCCCAGATCGAGCATAGCAAAGTCCCCTGATCGATTATAACAAAGTCCCCTGACCGAGTATAACAAAGGCCTCTGGACGAGTATAACAAAGTCCTTTGGTCGAGAATAACAAAGTCCCCTGATCCTAGTATAACAAAGCCCCCTGGACGAGTATAACAAAGTCCCCTGATCGAGTATAACAAAGTCCCCTGATCGAGTATAACAAACTTCCCTGATTGAGTATAACATACCCCACCTGATCGAGTATAACAAAGTCTCCTGGCCCAGTATAACAAAGTCCACAGATCGAGCATAACAAAGTCCCCTGATCGAGTATAACAATGCCCCCTGCTCGAGTATAAGAAAGTCCCCTGATTGAGTATAACAATGTCCCCTGATCGAGTATAACAAAGTCCTCTGGTTGAGTATAACAAAGTCCCTGATCGAGTATAAAAAAGTCCCCTGATCGCATATAGTAAAGTCCGCTGGTCTAGTATAACAAAGTCCCTGATCGCGTGTAACAAAGGCCCCTCATTGAGTATAACAAAGTCCATTGGTCAAGTATATAAAAGTCCCCTGGTCAAGTATAACAAAGTCCCCTGATCGAGTATAACAAAGTCCTCTGGTCGAGTATAAAAAAGTCCCCTGATGGAGTATAACAAAGTCCCCTACTAGAATATAACAAAGTCCCCAGATCGAGTATAACAAAGGCCCCTCATCAAGTATAACAAAGGCCCCTCATCAAGTATAACAAAGTCCATTGGTCAAGTATAAAAAAGGCCCTGATCGAGTAAAACAAAGTCCGCTGGTCTAGTATAACAAACTCCCTGATCGAGTGTAACAAACGCCCCTCATTGAGTATAACAAAGTCCATTGGTCAAGTATAAAAAGTCCCCTGGTCGAGTATAACAAAGCCTCCTGATCGAGTATAACAAAGTCCCCTGGTCGAGTATAACAAAGACCCCTCATCGAGTATAACAAAGTCCATTGGTCAAGTATAAAAATGTCCCCTGGTCGAGTATAACAAATTCCCCTGATCGAGTATAACAAAGTCCCCTGATTAATTATAAAAAAAGTTCCCTGGTCGAGTATACCAATGTTCCCTGATCGAATATAACAAAGTCCCCTGGTCGAGTATAACAAAGCCCCCTCATCGAGAATAACAAAGGCCCTAATCGAGTATAACAAAGTCCCCCGATTGAGTATAACAAAGTCCCATAATCGAGTATAACAAAGTTCTCTGGTTGAGTATAACAAAGTCCCCTGATCGAGTATAACATATCCCCTGATCGAGTATAGCAAAGTCCTCTGGTCGAGTATAAAAAAGTAACCTGATCGAGTATAACAAAGTCGCCTTCTCGAGTATAAGAAAGTCCCTAGATCGAGTATAACAAAGGCCCCTCATCGAGTATAACAAAGTCCATTGGTCAAGTATAAAAAAGTCCCCTGGTCGGGTATATCAAAGTCCCCTGATCGAGTATAACAAAGTCCCCTGATCGAGTATAGCAAAGTCCCCTGATCGAGTATAACAAAGCCTCCTCATCGAGTTTAACAAAGTCCCCTGATCGAGTATAACAAAGCCCTCTGCTCGAATATGAGAAAGTCCCCTGATCGAGTATAACAAAGTCCCCTGATCGAGTATAACAAAGGCCCCTGATCGAGTATAACAAAGGCCCCTCATCGAGTATAACAAAGTCCATTGGTCAAGTATAAAAAGTCCCCTGGTCGAGTATAACAAAGTCCCCTGATCGTGTATAACAATGTCCCCTGGTCGAGTATAGCAAAGTCCCCTGATCGAGTATAACAAAGCCTCCTGATCGAGTATAACAAAGCCCCCTGGTCGAGTATAACAAAGTCCCCTGGTCAAGTATAACAAAGTACCCTGATCGAGTATAACATATCACCTGCTCGAGTATAACAACGTCTCCTGGCCCTGTAAAACAAAGTCCCCAGATCGAGCATAACAAAGTCCCCTAATCGATTATAACAAAGTCCCCTGGTCGAGTATAACAAAGGGCCCTGATCGAGTAAGACAAAGTCCCCTAATCGAGTATAACAAAGTCCCCTAATCCTAGTATAACAAAACCCTCTGGACGAGTATAACAAAGTCCCCCGATCGAGTATAACAAAGTCCCCTGATCAATTATAACAAAGTCCCCTGGTCAGGTATAAAAAAGTCCCCTGATCGAGTATAACATATCCACCTGATCGAGTATAACAAAGTCTCCTGGCCCAGTATAACAAAGTCCCCAGATCGAGCAGAGCAAAGTCCCCTGATCGATAATTACAAAGTCCCCTGACCGAGTATAACAAAGGCCTCTGGGCGAGTATAACAAAGGCCCCTGATCCTAGTATACAAAGCCCCCTGAACGAGTATAACAAAGGCCTCTCATCGAGTATAACAAAGGCCCCTGATCGAGTATAACAAAGGCCCCTCATCGAGTATAACAAAGTCCATTGGTCAAGTATAAAAAAGTCCCCTAGTCGAGTATAACAAAGTCCCCTGATCGTGTATAACAATGTCCCCTGGTCGAGTATAACAAAGCCTCCTGATCGAGTATAACAAAGTCCCCTAGTCGAGTATAACAAAGTCCCCTAATCGAGTATAACATATCCCCTGCTCGAGTATAACAAAGTCCCCTTATTGTGTATAACAAAGTCCCCTGATCGAGTATAACAAAGTCCTCTGGATGAGTATAACAAAGGCCCCTGATCGAATATAACATATCCCCTGATCGAGTAAAACAATGTCCCCAGATCGAGCATAGGAAAGTCCCGTGATCGATTATAACAAAGTCCCCTGACCGAGTATAACAAAGGCCTCTGGGCGAGTATAACAAAGTCCCTTGGTCGAGAATAACAAAGTCCCCTGATCCTAGTATAACAAAGCCCCCTGGACGAGTATAACAAAGTCCTCCGATCGAGTATAACAAAGTCCCCTGATCGAGTATAACAAAGTTCCCTGATCGAGTATAACATACCCCACCTGATCGAGTATAACAAAGTCTCCTGGCCCAGTATAACAAAGTCGCCAGATCGAGCATAACAAAGTCCCCTGATCGAGTATAACAAAGCCCCCTGCTCGAGTATAAGAAAGTCCCCTGATTGAGTATAACAATGTCCCCTGATCGAATATAACAAAGTCCTCTGGTTGAGTATAACAAAGTCCCTGATCGAGTATAAAAAAGTCCCCTGATCGCATATAACAAAGTCCGCCGGTCGAGTATAACAAAGTCCCTGATCGAGTGTAACAAAGGCCCCTCATTGAGTATAACAAAGTCCATTGGACAAGTATAAAAAAGTCCCCTGGTCGAGTATAACAAAGTCCCCTGATCGAGTATAACAAAGTCCTCTGGTCGAGTATAAAAAAGTCCCCTGATGGAGTATAACAAAGTCCCCTACTAGAGTATAACAAAGTCCCCAGATCGAGTATAACAAAGGCCCCACATCAAGTATAACAAAGTCCATTGGTCAAGTATAAAAAAGTTCCCTGGTCGAGTATAACAAAGTCCCCTGATCGAGTATAACAAAGTCCCCTGATCTAGTATAACAAAGGCCCCAGATCGAGTATAACAAAGGCCCATCATCGAGTATAACAAAGTCCCCTGATCGAGTATAACAAAGCCGCCTAATCGAGTATAACAAAGTCCCCTGGTCGAGTATAACAAAGTCCCCTTATCGAGTATAACAAATTCCCCTTATCGAGTATAACAAAGTCCCCTTATCGAGTATAACAAAGTACGGTGATCGAGTATAACAAAGGCCCCTGGTCGAGTATAACAAAGTCCCCTGATCGAGTATAACAAAAGTCCCTTGATCGTTTATAAAAAAGTCCCCTGGTCGAGTATAACAAAGTTTTCTAATCGAGTATATCAAAGGCCCCTGGTCGACTATAACAAAGTCCCCTGATCGAGTATAACAAAGCCCCCTCATCGAGTATAACAAAGGCCTCTCATCGAGTATAACGAAGTCCCCTGATTGAGTATAACAAAGTCCCCTGATCGAGTATAACAAAGTCCTCTGGTTGAGTATAACAAAGTTCCCTGATCGAGTATAACAAAGTCCCCTGATCGCATATAACAAAGTCCCCTTGCCGAGTATAAGAAAGTCCCCTAATCGAGTATAAAAAGGCCCCTCATTGAGTATAACAAAGTCCATTGGTCAAGTATAAAAAAGTCCCCTTGTCGAGTATAACCAAAGTCCCCAGATCGAGTATAACAAAGGCCCCTCATCGAGTATAACAAAGCCCCCTGCTCGAGTATAAGAAAGTCCCCTGATTGAATATAACAATGTCCCCTGATCGAGTATAACAAAGTCCCTGATCGAGTATAACAAAGTCCCCTGATCGAGTATAACAAAGCCCCCTGGACGAGTATAACAAAGTCCCTTGGTCCAGTATAACAAAGTCCCCTGATCGAGTAAAACATATCCCCTGATCGAGGATAACAACATCTCCTGGCTCAGTATAGCAAAGTCCCTAGATCGAGCATAACAAAGTCCCCTGATAGATTACAACAAAGTCCCCTGGTCGAGTATAACAAAGTCCCCTGATCGAGTATAACAAAGTCCCCAGATCCTAATATAACAAAGCCCACTAGACGAGTATAACAAAAACCCCTGAACCGAGTATAACAAAGTCGCCTGATCGAGTATAACAAAGTCTCTGGTGGCGTATAACAATGTCCCTTGGTCGAGTATAACAAAGTTTTCTAATCGAGTATAACAAAGGCCCCTGGTCGAGTATAACAAAGGCCCCTCATCGAGTATAACAAAGTCCAATGGTCAAGTATAAATAAGTCCCCTGGTCGAGTATAACCAAGTCCCCTGATCGAGAATAACAAAGTCCCCTGGTCCAATAATACAAAGACCCTGATCAAATATAACATATCCCCTGATCGAGTATAACAAAGTCTCCTGGCCAAGTATAACAAAGTCCCCTGATCGAGTATAACAAAGCCCCCTGGACGAGTATAACAAAGTCCCCGGACCGAGTAGAACAAAGGCCTCTGGTCGAGTATAACAAAGTCCCCTGGTCGAGAATAACAAAGTCCCCTGATCCAAGTAAAACAAAGCCCCCTGGACGAGTATAACAAAGTCCCCTGATCGAATATAACAAAGTCCCCTGATCGAGTATAACAAAGTCCCCTGGTCCCGTATAACAAAGTCCCCTGATCGAGTTTAACATATCCCCTGATCGAGTATAACAACGTCTCCTGGCTCATTATAACAAAGTCCCCAGATCGAGCATAACAAAGTCCCCTGATCGATTACAACAAAGTACCCCGGCCGAGTATAACAAAGTCCCCTGATCGAGTATAACAAAGTCCCTGATCGAGTATAACAAAGTCCCCTGGTCCATTATAACAAAGACCCTGATCGAGTATAACATTTCCCCTGATCGAGTATAACAAAGTCTCCTGGCCCAGTATAACAATGTCCCCTGATCGAGTATAACAAAGCCCCCTGCACGAGTATAACAAAGGCCTCTGGTCGAGTATAACAAAGTACCCCTGGTCGGGAAAAAAAAAGTCTCCTGATCTAAGTATAACAAAGCCCACTGGACGAGTATAACAAAGTCCCCTGAACCGAGTTTAACAAAGTCCCCTGATCGAGTATAACATATCCCCTGATCGAGTATAACAAATTCCCTGGTGGAGTATAACAAAGTCCCCTGGTCGAGTATAACAAACTTTTCTAATCGAGTATAACAAAGGCACCTGGTCGAGTATAACAAAGGCCCCTCATCGAGTATGACAAAGTCCATTGGTCAAGTATAAATAAGTCCCCTGGTCGAGTATAACAAAGTCCCCTGATCGAGTAAAACAAAGCCTCCTGATCGAGTCTAACAAAGTCCCCTGATCGAGTATAACAAAGTACCCTGATCGAGTAAAACAAAGCCTCCTGATCGAGTATAACAAAGTCCCTTGATCAAGTATAACAAAGCCCCATGCACGATTATAAGAAAGTCCCCTGATCGAGTATAACAAAGTCCCCTGGTCGAGTATAACAAAGTCCCCTGATCGAGTATAACAAAAGTCCCTTGATCGTTTATAACAAAGTCCCCTGGTCGAGTATAACAAAGTTTTCTAATCGAGTATAACAAAGGCCCCTGGTCGACTATAACAAAGTCCCCTGATCGAGTATAACAAAGCCCCCTCATCGAGTATAACAAAGGCCTCTCATCGAGTATAACGAAGTCCCCTGATTGAGTATAACAAAGTCCCCTGATCGAGTATAACAAAGTCCTCTGGTTGAGTATAACAAAGTCCCCTGATCGAGTATAACAAAGTCCCATGATCGCGTATAACAAAGTCCTTGGTCAGTATAACAAAGTCCATTGGTCAAGTATAAAAAGTCCCCTGGTCGAGTATCAAAGTCCCCAGATCGAGTATAACAAAGGCCCCTCATCGAGTATAACAAAGCCCCCTGCTCGAGTATAAGAAAGTCCCCTGATTGAATATAACAATGTCCCCTGATGAGTATAACAAAGTCCCCTGATCGAGTATACCAAAGCCCCCTGGACGAGTATAACAAAGTCCCTCATCGAGTATAACAAAGTCCCCTGGTCCCAATATAACAAAGACCCTGATCGAGTATAACATTTCCCCTGATCGAGTATAACAAAGTCTCCTGGCCCAGTATAACAAAGTCCCCTGATCGAGTATAACAAAGTCCCCTGCACGAGTATAACAAAGTCCCCTGATCTAAGTATAACAAAGCCCATTTGACGACGATAACAAAGTCCCCTGATCTAAGTATAACAAAGCCCACTTGACGACTATAACAAAGTCCCCTGATCGAGTATAACAAAGTCCCCTGATCGAGTATAACAAAGTCCCTTGGTCCAGTATAACAAAGTCCCCTGATCGAGTATAACATATCCCCTGATCGAGGATAACAACATCTCCTGGCTCAGTATAGCAAAGTCCCTAGATCGAGCATAACAAAGTCCCCTGATCGATTACAACAAAGTCCCCTGGTCGAGTATAACAAAGTCCCCTGATCGAGTATAACAAAGTCCCCAGATCCTAATTCAAGAAAGCCCACTAGACGAGTATAACAAAGTCCCCTGAACCGAGTATAACAAAGTCCCCTGATCGAGTATAACAAAGTCTCTGGTGGAGTATAACAATGTCCCTTGGTCGAGTATAACAAAGTTTTCTAATCGAGTATAACAAAGGCCCCTGGTCGAGTATAACAAAGGCCCCTCATCGAGTATAACAAAGTCCATTGGTCAAGTATAAATAAGCCCCCTGGTCGAGTATTACAAAGTCCCCTGATCGAGAATAACAAAGTCCCCTGGTCCAATATAACAAAGACCCTGATCGAATATAACATATCCCCTCATCGAGTATAACAAAGTCTCCTGGCCAAGTATAACAAAGTCCCCTCATCGAGTATAACAAAGCCCCTTGGACGAGTATAACAAAGTCCCCGGACCGAGTATTACAAAGGCCTCTGGTCGAGTATAACAAAGTCCCCTGGTCGAGAATAACAAAGTCCCCTGATCCAAGTAAAACAAAGCCCCCTGGACGAGTATAACAAAGACGCCTGATCGAGTATAACAAAGTCCCCTGATCGAGAATAACAAAGTCCCCTGGTCCAGTATAACAAAGTCCCCTGATCGAGTATAACATATCCCCTGATAGAGTATAACAACGTCTCCTGGCTCAGTATAACAAAGTCCCCAGATCGAGCATAACAAAGTCCCTTGATCGATTACAACAAAGTACCCTGGCCGAGTATAACAAAGTCCCTTGATCGAGTATAACAAAGTCCCTGATCGAGTATAACAAAGTCCCCTGGTCCAATATAACAAAGACCCTGATCGAGTATAACATTTCCCCTGATCGAGTATAACAAAGTCTCCTGGCCCAGTATAACAAAGTCCCCTGATCGAGTATAACAAAGCCCCCTGCACGAGTATAACAAAGGCCTCTGGTCGACAATAAGAAAGTCCCCTGAACCGAGTTTAACAACGTCCCCTGATCGAGTATAACATATCCCCTGATCGAGTATAACAAAGTCCCTGGTGGAGTATAACAAAGTCCCCTGGTCGAGTATAACAAACTTTTCTAATCGAGTATAACAAAGGCACCTGGTCGAGTATAACAAAGGCCCCTCATCGAGTATAACAAAGTCCATTGGTCAAGTATAAATAAGTCCCCTGGTCGAGTATAACAAAGTCCCCTGATCGAGTATAACAAAGTCCCCTGGTCGAGTATAGCAAAGTCCCCTGATCGAGTATAACAAAGCCTCCTTATCGAGTATAACAAAATCCCCTGATCGAGTATAGCGAAGCCCCCTGCTCGAGTATAACAAAGTCCCCTGATCGAGTATAACAAAGGCCCCTAATCGAGTTTAACAAAGTCCCCTGATCTACTATAACAAAGGCGTCTCATCGAGTATAACAAAGTCCCCTAATTGAGTATAACAAAGCCGCCTAATCGAGAATAACAAAGTCACCTGCTCGAATATATCAAAGTCCCCTGTTCGAGTCTAACAAAGTCCCCTGATCGAGTATCACAAAGTACCCTGATCGAGTAAAACAAAGCCTCCTGATCGAGTATAACAAAGTCCCCTGATCAAGTGTAACAAAGCCCCCTGCTCGATTATAAGAAAGTCCCCTGATCGAGTATAACAAAGTCCCCTGGTCGAGTATAACAAAGCCCCCTCATCGAGTATAACAAAGGCCCATAATCGAGTATAACAAAGTCCCCTGATTGAGTATAACAAAGTCCCCTGATCGAGTATAACAAATTCCTCTGGTTGAGTATAACAAAGTCCCCTGATCGAGTATAACATATCCCCTGATCGAGTAAAACAAAGTCCACTGGTCGAGTATAAAAAAGTCCCCTAGACGAGTATAACAAAGCCTCCTGATCGAGTATAACAAAGTCCCCTGATCGATTATAACAAAGTCCCCTGGTCGAGTATAACAAAGGGCCCTGATCGAGTAAGACAAAGTCCCCTAATCGAGTATAACAAAGTCCCCTGATCCTAGTATAATAAAGCCCCCTGGACGAGTATAACAATGTCCCCCGATCGAGTATAACAAAGTCCCCTGATCACGTATAACAAAGTCCCCTGGTCCAGTATAACAAAGTTTCCTGATCGAGTATAACATATCCACCTGATCGAGTATAACAAATTCTCCTGGCCCAGTATAACAAAGTCCCCAGATCGGTCATAGCCAAGTCCGCTCATCGATTATATCAACGTCCCCTGACCGAGTATAACAAAGGCCTCTAGGCGAGTATAACAAAGTCCCTGTTCGAGAATAACAAAGTCCCCTGATCCTAGTATAACAAAGCCCCCTGGACGAGTATAACAAAGTCCCCTGATCGAGTATAACAAAGTCCCCTGATCGAGTATAACAAAGGTCCCTGATCGAGTATAACAAAGGCCCCTCATCGAGTATAACAAAGTCCATTGGTCAAATATAAAAAAGTCCCCTGGTCGAGTATAACAAAGTCCCCTGATCGTGTATAACAATGTCCGCTGGTCGAGCATAAGAAAGTCCCCTGATTGAGTATAATAAAGTCCCCTGATCGAGTATAACAAAGTCCCCTTGTCGAGTATAACAAAGTCCATTGATCGAGTATAAAAAAGTCCCCTGATCGCATATAACAAAGTCCCCTGGTCGAGTATAACAAAGTCCCCTGTTCGATTCTAACAAAGTCCCCTGATCAAGTATAACAAATTCCCCTGATCGAGTAAAAAAAAAGCCCCCTGATCGAGTATAACAAAGTCCCCTGATCAAGTATAACAAAGCCCCCTGCTCGAGTATAAGAAAGTCCCCTGATCGAGTATAACAAAGTCACCTGGTCGAGTATAACAAAGCCCCATCATCGAGTATAACAAAGGCCCCTAATCGAGTATGACAAAGTTTCCTGATTGAGTATAACAAAGTCCCCTGATCGAATATAACAAATTCCTCTGGTTGAGTATAACAAAGTCCCCTGATCGAGTATAACATATCCCCTGATCGAGTATAACAAAGTCCCCTGGTCGTGTATAACAAAGTCCCTGATCGAGTATAACAAAGGCCCCTCATTGAATATAACAAAGTCCATTGGTCATGTATAAAAAAGTCCCCGGGTCGAGTATAAAAAAGTCCCCTGGTCGAGTATAACAAAGTCCCCAGATCGAGTATAACAAAGGCCCCTCATCAAGTATAACAAAGTCCATTGGTCAAGTATAAAAAAGTCCCCTGGTCGAGTATAACATTGTCCCCTGATCGAGTATAACAAAGTCCCCTAATCTAGTATAACAAAGGCCCCAGATCGAGTATAACAAATGCCCCTCAACGAGTATAACAAAGTCCCCTGATCGACTATAACAAAGCCGCCTAATCGAGTATAACAAAGTCCCCTGGTCGAGTATAACAAAGTCCCCTTATCGAGTATAACAAATTCCCCTTATCGAGTATAACAAAGTCCCCTTATCGAGTATTACAAAGTCCGGTGATCGAGTATAACAAAGGCCCCTGGTCGAGTATAACAATGTCCCCTGATCGAGTATAACAAAAGTCTCTTGATTGAGTATAACAAAGTCCCCTGGTCGAGTATAACAAAGTCCTCTGGTTGAGTATAACAAAGTCCCCTGATCGAGAATAACAAAGTCCCCTGATCGAGTATAACAAAGGCCCCTCATCGTGTATAACAAAGTCCCCTGGTCGAGTATAAGAAAGTCCCCTAATCGAGTATAAAAAGGACCCTCATTGAGTATAACAAAGTCCATTGGTCAAGTATAAAAAAGTCCCCTGGTCGAGTATAACCAAAGTCCCCAGATCGAGTATAACAAAGGCCCCTCATCGAGTATAACAAAGCCCCCTGGACGAGTATAACAAAGTCCCCTGATCGAGTCTAACAAAGTCCCTGATCTAAGTATAACAAAGCCCCGTGGACGAGTATAACAAAGTCCCCTGATCGAGTATAACAAAGTCCCCTGATCGAGTATAACAAAGTCCCTTGGTCCAGTATAACAAAGTCCCCTGATCGAGTATAACATATCCCCTGATCGAGTATAACAACATCTCCTGGCTCAGTATAACAAGGTCCCAGATCGAGCATAACAAAGTCCCTTGATCGATTACAACAAAGTCCCATGGTCGAGTATAACAAAATCCCCTGATCGAGTATAACAAAGTCCCCAGATCCTAATATAACAAAGCCCACTAGACGAATATAACAAAGTCCCCTGAACCAAGTATAACAAAGTCCCCTGATCGAGTATAACAAATTCCCTGGTGGAGTATAACAAAGTCTCTTGGTCGAGTATAACAAAGTTTTCTAATCGAGTATATCAAAGGCCCCTGGTCGAGTATAACAAAGGGACCTGGTCGAGTATAACAAAGGCCCCTCATAGAGTATAACAAAGTCCATTGGTCAAGTATAAATAAGTCCCCTGGTCGAGTATTACAAAGTCCCCTGATCAAGAATAACAAAGTCCCCTGGTCCAATATAACAAAGACCCTGATCGAGTATAACATATCCCCTGATCGAGAATAACAAAGTCTCCAAGCCAAGTATAACAAAGTCCCCTGATCGAGTATAACAAAGCACCCTGGACGAGCATAACAAAGTCCCCTGATCGAGTATAGCAAAGTCCCATGATCGAGTATAACAAAGTCCCCTGGTCCGTATAACAAAGTCCCCTGATCGAGTATAACATATCCCCTGATCGAGTATAACAACGTCTCCTGGCTCAGTATAACAAAGTCCCCAGATCGAGCATAACAAAGTCCCCTGATCGATTACAACAAAGTCCCCTGGTCGAGTATAACAAAGTCCCCTGATCGAGTATAACAACGTCTCCTGGCTCAGTATAACAAAGTCCCCAGATCGAGCATAACAAAGTCCCCTGATCGATTACAACAAAGTCCCCTGGTCGAGTATAGCAAAGTTCCCTGATCGAGTAAGACAAAGTCCCCTGACCGAGTATAACAAAGCCCCCTGGACGAGTATAACAAAGTCCCCTGACAGAGTATAACAAAGGCCTCTGGTCGAGTATAACAAAGTCCCCTAGTCGAGAATAACAAATTCCCCTGATCCTAGTATAACAAAGCCCCCTGATTGATTATAACAAAGTCCATTGATCGAGTATAACAAAGTCCCCTTGTCCAGTATAACAAAGTCCCCTGATCGAGTATAACATATCCCCTGATCGAGTATAACAACGTCTCCTGGCCCAGTATAACAAAGTCCCCATATCGAGCATAAGAAAGTCCCCGATCGATTAAAACAAAGTCCCCTGGTCGGGTATAGCAAAGGACCCTGATCGAGTATGACAAAGTCCCCTGATCGAGTATAACAAAGTCCCCTGATCCTAGTATAACAAATTCCACTAGACGAGTATAAAAAAGTCCCCTGAACCGAGTATAACAAAGTCCGCTGATCGAGTATAACATATCCCCTGATCGAGTATAACAAAGTCCACTGGTCGAGTAAAACAAAGTTTTCTAATCGAGTATAACAAAGTCTCCTGGCCAGGTATAACAAAGTCCCCTGATCGAGTATAACAAAGCCCCCTGGACGAGTATAACAAAGTCCACGGACAGAGTATAACAAAGGCCTATGGTCGAATAGAACAAAGTCCCCTGCTCGAGAATAACAAAGTCCCCTGATCTAAGTATAACAAAGCCCCCTGGACGAGTATAACAAAGTCCCCTGATCGAGTATAACAAAGTCCCCTGGTCCAGTTTTAAAAAGTCCCCTGATCGAGTATAACATATCCCCTGATCGAGTATAACAAAGTCCCTGGTGGAGTATAACAAAGTCCCCTGGTGGAGTATAACAAAGTTTTCTAATCTAGTATAACAAAGGCCCCTCGTCGAGTATAACAAAGGCCCCTCATCGAGTGTAACAAAGTCCCCTGATCGACTATAACAAAGCCGCCTAATCGAGTATAACAAAGTCCCCTGGTCGAGTATAACAAAGTCCCCTTATCGAGTATAACAAATTCCCCTTATCGAGTATAACAAAGTCCCCTTATCGAGTATTACAAAGTCCGGTGATCGAGTATAACCAAAGGCCCCTGGTCGGAGTATAACAATGTCCCTGATCGATATAACAAAAGTCTCTTGATTGAGTATAACAGTCCTGGTCGAGTATAACAAAGTCCTCTGGTTGAGTATAACAAAGTCCCCTGATCGAGAATAACAAAGTCCCCTGATCGAGTATAACAAAGGCCCCTCATCGTGTATAACAAAGTCCCCTGGTCGAGTATAAGAAAGGTCTAATCCGGGTATAAAAAGGACCTCATTGAGTATAAAGGTCCATTGGTCAAGTATAAAAAAGTCCCTGATCGAGTATAACAAAGTCTCCTGGCCCAGTATAACAAAGTCCCCTGATCGAGTATAACAAAGCTCCCTGCACGAGTATAACAAAGTCCCCTGGTCGAGAATAACAAAGTCCCCTGATCTAAGTATAACAAAGCCCCGTGGACGAGTATAACAAAGTCCCCTGATCGAGTATAACAAAGTCCCCTGATCGAGTATAACAAAGTCCCTTGGTCCAGTATAACAAAGTCCCCTGATCGAGTATAACATATCCCCTGATCGAGTATAACAACATCTCCTGGCTCAGTATAACAAGGTCCCAGATCGAGCATAACAAAGTCCCTTGATCGATTACAACAAAGTCCCATGGTCGAGTATAACAAAATCCCCTGATCGAGTATAACAAAGTCCCCAGATCCTAATATAACAAAGCCCACTAGACGAATATAACAAAGTCCCCTGAACCAAGTATAACAAAGTCCCCTGATCGAGTATAACAAATTCCCTGGTGGAGTATAACAAAGTCTCTTGGTCGAGTATAACAAAGTTTTCTAATCGAGTATATCAAAGGCCCCTGGTCGAGTATAACAAAGGGACCTGGTCGAGTATAACAAAGGCCCCTCATAGAGTATAACAAAGTCCATTGGTCAAGTATAAATAAGTCCCCTGGTCGAGTATTACAAAGTCCCCTGATCAAGAATAACAAAGTCCCCTGGTCCAATATAACAAAGACCCTGATCGAGTATAACATATCCCCTGATCGAGAATAACAAAGTCTCCAAGCCAAGTATAACAAAGTCCCCTGATCGAGTATAACAAAGCACCCTGGACGAGCATAACAAAGTCCCCTGATCGAGTATAGCAAAGTCCCATGATCGAGTATAACAAAGTCCCCTGGTCCGTATAACAAAGTCCCCTGATCGAGTATAACATATCCCCTGATCGAGAGGTCAAACGTCTCCTGGCTCAGTATAACAGTCCCCAGATCGAGCATAACAAAGTCCCCCTGATCGATTAAGCAACAAAGTCCCCTGGTCGAGTATAACAAAGTCCCCTGATCGAGTATAACAACGTCTCCTGGCTCAGTATAACAAAGTCCCCAGATCGAGCATAACAAAGTCCCCTGATCGATTACAACAAAGTCCCCTGGTCGAGTATAGCAAAGTTCCCTGATCGAGTAAGACAAAGTCCCCTGACCGAGTATAACAAAGCCCCCTGGACGAGTATAACAAAGTCCCCTGACAGAGTATAACAAAGGCCTCTGGTCGAGTATAACAAAGTCCCCTAGTCGAGAATAACAAATTCCCCTGATCCTAGTATAACAAAGCCCCCTGATTGATTATAACAAAGTCCATTGATCGAGTATAACAAAGTCCCCTTGTCCAGTATAACAAAGTCCCCTGATCGAGTATAACATATCCCCTGATCGAGTATAACAACGTCTCCTGGCCCAGTATAACAAAGTCCCCATATCGAGCATAAGAAAGTCCCCGATCGATTAAAACAAAGTCCCCTGGTCGGGTATAGCAAAGGACCCTGATCGAGTATGACAAAGTCCCCTGATCGAGTATAACAAAGTCCCCTGATCCTAGTATAACAAATTCCACTAGACGAGTATAAAAAAGTCCCCTGAACCGAGTATA
>NW_024734900.1:0-19633 GCF_018991925.1 Homarus americanus | reverse complement strand
AAGGAAACAGAAATCAACCCCGACACGAACCTAGCACACTCCCCCCAACCTCCCGACTCCCCCACACACAGTCACGTAACTGCCCTTCCCTCATTTGCATACACAACACTCATACCACCACCTCGCTCACTGTCACTCGAAAATTTAGACCTCATCTCTGCACCCCAGAATTTCCATCTTTAAGTATTAAACAGACCAAACACTCCCCTCCCACCTCCCATATATTGATATCTTCCCTATAACCACACCCAACAATTTCCCCCCAAATTAAACCTAACCTCTCCTTAACCCTCACCCAACGATTCCCACCCAACCTAACCAAATCAACCTAACCTAATAACCTATCCTCTCCTCAGCCCACACCCACCGATTCCCACCTAACCTAACCCAATCAACCTAACCTAACTTAAGATCAATTCTCTCCTCCCCCCCCCTCACTCCAAACCCCACGCCACCAACTCAAACTCAAGACCACTCAAAAAAAAAAAAAAAAACTAACTCCACTCAACCTGCACTAACACTTCTGCACCCAAAAAAAAAAAAAAAAAAAACCCTAACAATCCCCCCAAAATAAAAACCTAACATACCCAGCCGTTACTAGCAATCCCACACAAAATAAAAATTACCATTCTACCATTAACTAACCACACCCTATCACTCCTCCCAAAACAAATACCTAACTTACCCATCCCATACTAACTCAGATGACATGTACGTTTCCCTTAGCCAATAAGGTCGGTGAGAGTTCCACAATGCCTGTACGCAAGCCCTCTCCCTCAAGGTCGGAGAGGTGTACCTTATAAAAACGGCACCAACTGCAGACGACATTGAACGCCTCTCTCGGCCAATAAGGTCGGGGAGGGGTGCAATGTACCTGTACACAAACCCTCTCCCTCAAGAATGGGGCCAGAACTCACAATACCTGCAAGAAAGAGAGAATGCAATAATTAACCCAACTCTGCCAACCACTAACAAAACCTACAATCCTCCCAAAAGAAAAACTTAACCCACCCAACCTTACTCACAACCCCTCTTAGAAATCGATACCTACAATCCTCCCAAAATAAAAACTTAATATACCCGACCTTTCTAACAAGCCCCTTTGACCCTCCTAATAAAAATAAATAAATAAATAAATAAAATAAATAAATAAATAAATAAAAACATATGACGCAATACAACTATTCATAAATAACTCCAAGAACTCCTCAAGCCCGCCTCCCCCCTCCTCCCGACAACCGAACCATACCTGACCTTATAACATTATCCTAACCCTCCCTCTCTCCCCTTACATTTACATGCAAACACATACACACTCACACAACAACCCCCCTTAAGCAATTTTAATTCACCTTAAATTAACATACAACCGCCACCCCCATCAATCCCCAAACACAAACTCCCCCCCTCCCTCAACCAATCTCCAAACACAACATCCCCCCCCCGCCAGACAAAGCCACCTTACCAAAATCGACCTAACTCAAGACTGAAACCTAACAACCTATATCTCACTCTCATCTCCGTTCACAATTTGACATAGCTCAAATCTGCCTCCTGCCATTACTAAACAACTCTCCTACGATACACTCATCCTTCCTCACTACGAATACTTTGACATTTCAAACTCAAAGATTCAAAACTCTTCCTCCAACTCTCTCCATTTCTCTCTGACATATCTAAAAGACCCACAACTCTCAGAACCTAATCAAACATACCCAACGTCTGTGACATCCAATTCTTAATAAAATTGCCTAACTCTAGACTGAAACCACTCAACCTATATCTCATTCTCGTCTCCGTTCATAATTTGACAAAAAAGCTCAAATCTGTCTGCTGCTATTACTAAAAACTCTCCTACGATACGCTCATCCTTCCTTACTATGAATACTTTGACATTTCAAGCTCAAAGATTAAAAAACCCTTCCTCCAACTCGCTCCGTTCCTCTTTGACATAGCTCAAAGACTTTACCTTCATCTCTCTCCAAACAACCCTACGACTAGCAAAATTTCTATATTTTCACCTTCTCTGTTTGATTTGATCGTGTGCTGCCTGTGCGTCCGTCCACCTGCGTTTCTCGGCTTGCGCCGCCGCCGTGGCGGGGCGGTTCTTCCTACGTTTTACCAACACTGCCTGCTAAGACGACAATCAGAACACCCGCGTTGGCCCTTTGCTTACCCGGACCTGCTCCCGCCCTCCCTCTGCCTCGTCCTGATTGTTGTTGTTGCACCCTCAAGGGCATTTTGCCTACCCCCTCACGCAAGCGGTGTTTAGCCACTGCACCTGTTCTCTCCTTCTAAAATTCACTTCCATCCTATCTTTATTCTTCCTCTGAACCTCCTTCCCCCCTGTCACTAGCATTTTTCTAGTTCTAGTTCTAGGGCTCTCCCTCACCATGAACGGTTACGAGTTTGTTAACGTGGCGCGGATACGTCCGGACACGCCGACCTGCCCCAAGAAACTAAACCTCCTAGTTCTCCAGAAGTTTTTCGAAGCTAATGGGATCGTGGGGGTCACCAAGGTGGAGCGTCTAAAGCTCCATGGTGACATCAAGATCACCTTCGCCGAGAAGGGCATGCTCGCTCAACTCGCGGAGATCCAAGACATCAACGGCATTCCTTTTAAAATGTTTGCCTTCATGTGGGACAACTTGAAGCTGGGTGTAATCTCCCACGCCGAAATTGCCCACATGGACAAAGCAGAGCTGAGTGAGCTCCTCAAGGAGCAGCAGCTCCAAGTTGTGAAGAAGCTGTCCGACACCACTGCCCTCATCGGACACCACTCCACCCTACCCAAGGAAGCTCAACTGGCGTGGGTAACTATGCCAGTCAAGCCCCACTGCAGACCGAAACGGTGTTACAAATGCCAGCACTATGGACACACTGTAAACAAGTGTGAGGCGCAGGAAGACACCTGCTCCATGTGTGGCAGCCCTGGACACCGCTACACGGCCTGCCCCAACACAGAGAAAAAATGCGTTGCCTGTGGTGGCCCACACTCCTCCGCCGACCGGACCTGCCCCAGATGGAAGGAGGAATGCAGGGTAGCCAAGGCTCGTCTTGAGAAAAAACTGAGCTACAAAGAGGCCCTCCTTGCTGTACGCTCCCAAGAAAAGAAAACACCAGCAGTAAAGAAAAACCAAGAAAAGAAAACTCAACAGAAGCAGCCCACCACACAGAACCAAGAACACCACGTGGCCCGTGGTGCTGAAGCCCACGCGGCCAGTGGGGCTGAAGCCCACGTGGTCAACCTCTCCCTCTCTGAATTCTTCCACACCTATGAGGACTTAAAATACGAGGAAGACGAACAAGAAGACCCAAACACAAACGAATGGACAATTCAAGAGAGCAAGAAGAGAAGGAGAGAGAGAAGAAAATCGACATCAAGCTAAGAAGACCAAGACATCCCCTCCACACAAGAAACCAAAACACAATCAAGCCGACCAAGCACTGAACATCCATTGCCCAACCCAACACGCACCTGACGCCTGACCTGACGCTTGACCTGACGCTTGACCTGACGCTAGCCTGGCCTTGTCTTGTCGCCTCCCTGCCGCGTCCAGCCGGGCTGTTGCTGCTGCCCCCATCTTATAATCCCTCACGCAAGCGGTGTTTAGCCACTGCATCTGTTCTCTCCTCCTAAAATTCACTTCAATCCTCCCTTTATTCTTCTCCTGAACCTCCTTCCCCCCTGTCACTAGCATTTTTCGTTCGTTCGTTCGGCGAAGCCACACCAGGACCACCTGTAGTAGCAACCACAACAACATGACTGGACGCGGCAAAGGCGGCAAGGGACTTGGAAAGGGTGGCGCCAAGCGTCATCGTAAGGTGCTTCGTGACAACATCCAGGGTATCACCAAGCCCGCCATTCGTCGTCTAGCTCGGCGTGGAGGTGTTAAACGTATATCCGGCCTCATCTACGAGGAGACCCGCGGCGTCCTCTAGGTGTTTCTGGAGAACGTCATCCGTGACGCCGTCACCTACACCGAGCACGCAAAAAGGAAGACCGTCACCGCCATGGATGTGGTGTATGCCCTGAAACGGCAGGGCCGCACCCTTTATGGTTTTGGTGGTTAATCAACCTGATGGACGGGCGCATACCACCACCACCACCACGACAAACAAATATACGGACCTAATTTTAGGTCCACATTTAAATCGCTAAAGAGTTGGTTAGACACTGAGTAAATCGTTGAAAATATATCCAATAACATGATCCTCTCTAATTCTGGACTTGTGGTATGAGTATAGGTTGTGTGTGAACGTGTTGGAACCACTTCCTAATAATGTCAGTCAGTCAGTCAGTCAACATTCACCTAACCTCCAGGTACCTCACCTAACTTCCTGTAGCGTCACCGAACCTCACGAAATGTAACCCAATGTAGTTTATAATCTATCCTAACATGACATAACATAACCACGCACTATATTACTTCGGTAAGAGTAATGAGTTTTAATACGCAAAGTTGCAGTTAGCATTCATTCATACATACATACATACATACATACATAACATGCTAGTGGCAGGGGGGATTGAAGTGAATTTTAGGAGGATAGAATAGGTGCAGTGGCTAAACAGCGCTTGCGTGAGGGACTTTAAGCAGCAACTCGCCTGGATGCGGCAGGATAGAGTCAGGTCAAGCGTCCGGTGCATGTTGGGTTCCGCCATGGTTTCTCAGTGTTTGGTCGGCTTGATTGTGTGTGTGTTGTTTTCTTGTTTGGAGGAAATGTCTTGGTATTCTTCTTCTTAGCTTGAAGTTGATTTTCTTCTAACTCTTCTCCTCTTGTTGTTCGTCTTCCTCGTGTCTGCTATCATTCTGTAAAGACTCTATATATGTATGTAGGTATGAGTGAGTAACAGTTGCCGGTTACAGTGATACTTCATATTCGCTGGTGTTGTACTGTATGGCTTCGGTATTTCTTAATATACAAACGGCACCGTTAGGGGATTGAGGTATTTAAAAACCAGCCTACATTACTTATATATAGAAATAAATAATGTGGCTTGGACAATAATGACGACTACTCTCTCCTACCTTCCCCAAACAAGGGCTTTTCGAAAGTATACATTGGACACAAATGACTTAGTACATACATTGGTGGTTTAACAAAAGCCCTCATTAGAGATAGGTGAAGGAGCACACAGTGAACATACAGATTAATGTTTGCACGCGTAGATCATGTAAGGTGAGGTGTTGAACACCAGACACGTAGTGTAGTAACTCCCTCACAGATGGCGTTATGAGGGGCCTGATGATGTAGCAGTTACCTCACAGATGGTGTTATGAGGAACTTCACATGATGATGCTGTAGCAAAACATTCACTACGTGGTGTCGTAGCATCTTGGGGACACCACGTGGTCGACATGACTCACTCATTCAAGTGGGTGAGGTGTGGTCCCAGGCCTCTCTATCGTGGAGTCTCAGGGGAAGTATAACTGGGTACCTGGGACCTCACTGTGTGAAGGTGGTTAGCTAGCTTGGGTAAGACTCAACTGCCGAGTTGTTTTTCACTGAGTTAAGCACTGTTCACCACTATTCATCACTGGTTCCATTCCTTTGCCAAATGAGGTAGTACCTTATGGCAAGAACTTGTTGATAGTCCGGTGGGGAGGAGGGTTCAGGGGAGTGAGTTGGTATGGGCCAACATATATAATAATAATAATAATAATAATAATAATAATTAACGGTTTATTGAAAGTGCTTGGCAGCCAGAAGGCTGAAAATATACAGTTACATATTTGGGGAATGGGTTACGAATTACAAATAATATACAAGTAACATAAGTGACACAAATAAGACATATAATAACTAGATGGGGAAAAGCTCAAACTACAGTTCATTTCAACATAGTGACAGTGTAAGGAGTAGTGTTTACTGGGAGTGAGTACACTGATTTATTACAAGTTATCGATAATTTTTACAATGGTTGGGACTGGGCTGTTCTTATAGCGATCAGTTCGTGCACGTATGGGCTGGGCTGGATGCGGTTGTGGTGTCAAAGAGCAATTCTCGGACTAGGGATCGCAGGTGGTAGTAGGAGCCGGTGTCGGGGATGGTGTAGAAGCTTCTTACCAAATTTGCAGATGAGGTCGTGGTGATGGTCAGTGAGAGTCTAAAGGGTCAGTGTGTTGAGCGCTTCTTGATATGTGGAGTAGGAAGGGTAGAGAATAATCTTGCATGGCCTCTTTTGCACTTTTTCGAGGTGTTTACGTTGTGTGGCATTTAGGGAGGAAGACCAGGTGGAGGAGGCATAGGTGAGCTTGGGAAGTATGAATGTTGTGTAAACACTGAGGAGCTCGTGTGCAGGACCACCGAGGGACTTGAGTCGGCGTAGGAGGTGGAGACGGAAACTGGAGGATTTGATAACTTCACTGACGTGTGGTTTCTAATTTAGTTTATTGTCTATATGTATGTGTGTGTGTGTGTGTGTGTGTATATACTACTGTACTTTTTAGATCCTCCTACGCAACCTAACCTATTATAGTTAAGTATAGTAGGCTATACACTATTTTGTTAGTATGTGTTATAAAATGAAATTGCATGTTATTATTATTAATATTATTATTATTAATATTATTATTATTATTATTATTATTAGTAGTATTATTATTATTATTATTATTAGTAGTAGTAGTATTATTATTATTATTATTGTTATTATTATTACATGCTAATATAATACTAAGTTGCCCGCCAGATTTCCTCGGAGATGGGAGGAGCACATTGGCGGCGGTGTTGTTTATACTCCGCCCGATTACTGATTCCTATTCACCGAGCCAGAGCTGGCGGGCGGCGTGTTATGTGCCACGTTTTGTTTCCCATTGGGCGTACCGCTCAGCTGGGGAGTAGGAGATTTCATAAAAAGAAAGTTTGAGTGGAGAGCACACCTTTTCCTTCACATACAGTTATCTTAGACCATCTACTAGTATAATAGTTTGCACAAAAATACTCTACACTCTTTATAGGTTATTGTTATGTTGTTGTTTTTTTTTTTACTTCTCATCAGATTGTGCATTCAACTAATATACACTAATAGTGTGTTTATTATTATGTTTTATAGTATTATTTCGTAAAATATTGGGTAACACAATTATAGTCACTAGTATAGTCTATTATATTATTGGGGTTTATAGCAGTTTGTGGTCTAATAGTATCATGTTTTATGAGTGGTGTTCTATGTAGTGATGATTAGGCAATAAAATATGCTTTGGGTGTTTATAGCAGTTTGTGGTCTACTAGTATCATGCTTTATGGGTGGTGTTCTATGTAGTGATGATTAGGACATAAAATATGCTTTTGGTTTATTGCTAACAAAATATACTTTGCTCTACCGCTGTAGTGCAATACATGGTGAAACTTACATACACCGTTAATAAAGTATTGATGGAAGAAGAAGTAAGAGGAAGAATTGTGGAGGTAATGAACAGTGAGACAATGTATAGCCTCCGGGATGGCGGCAGCGTTTCTGTTATTAATATATAATAAGACAATAGGAAAATATGTTGTTGTCTCTACCTGTATTATTACCTTTGCGATAGCATGGTTAAATTTGGGGAGGACAGAGGAAGGAGCAGGAGGTTAGGAAGGGATTTGTAGTGGGAGAGATGGTGTCTGTGATCCTCGGATCACCACTCCTCGGATTATGTCAGTTCAAGTTTAGAAGCTCAATCAACTTTCCCTGATTACGAATTGGCAACCTTTCGATTTACAACAGGTACCTACTTACTGCTACAGTAGGTAGGTGAACAGGGACCAAGGGGGCTAGGAAGAGTGTCCAAACAACTTGCTCCTGCCTGCCTGTGTGATGTAGTCGTGGCCAGAATTAGGTTAGGATACAGACACATCTGGCTAGTTAGTAACGCTGTACCCATACCGGAACACTCAGCATGTAAACTTGGTGATACACCTTTAAAGCACTACTATATTATTGAATGTGACACTGTCAAAGACTTCAGGCCACCTCACTTATTGTATCTTGAACTATGTCATTACTTCATTGAGGACATTACATTCTTGTTGTTTATCCCAAATTGGCTAGCTAGCCCACACTGATTAGTCTACAATTACAATATGACTCCAATGTATGCTGCTGGTAAATGTGTACTGTCAATGAACCAGAGTGAAAATAAGGTCTCATCCCTTGCTGCTGCTGCTGCTAAAGCTGCTTCTTGCGCCCTTCTAAGTCCCGTTTAAGTCCCCCACCCCAGGCCCCCACAACCGCCCTTCACATCTACACCATTCTAAAACATTTACACTCAATTTCCACAGAGTGTTATCCTGCAAATCGTTGATGTCGTATATTTCTCTCTTTAAGTGATATCCTGTGGCTCCGAAAGGAGCCTGTTTGGTTAGGTTGTCTTGTGTGAACGAACCTTGGGTTCTTATTTCTTCTCTGTCTTCTTGGGGAGGAGCACAGCTTGGATGTTAGGAAGGACACCCCCTTGGGCAATGGTGACTCCAGACAGGAGCTTGTTCAGCTCCTCGTCATTGCGAATGGCAAGCTGAAGATGACGTGGGATAATGCGGGTCTTCTTGTTGTCGCGGGCGGCGTTACCGGCCAGCTCGAGCACTTCTGCTGCCAGGTACTCCATGACGGCTGCAAGGTACACAGGGGCACCTGCACCAACGCGCTCAGCATAGTTGCCCTTACGCAAGAGACGGTGGATTCTACCCACGGGGAACTGGAGTCCGGCCCTGCTAGAACGGGACTTTGATTTGCCCTTCACTTTGCCTCCCTTGCCGCGTCCTGACATGTTGCTGCTGCTGCTTTTCGTGATAGGAGTTAAATTTCCGCCCGCCACCTTGGTCTTTTATACCAAGCTCAGGATCAGGCCAGGTGGCCGTCTCGCGGACCCAACCAATGTAAGAGAGCCGTAGCTGCAGCCAGTCTGATCCTGAGCGGCCCGCTCGGTATATAAGGAAAAGTTAGTCGGGCCAGTTTTCAATTCTCTCGCTCCGCGCCACGAGTAACTGTGCCGCCATGCCTCCCAAAACTTCCGGAAAGGCTGCCAAGAAGGCTGGAAAGGCCCAGAAGGCCATTGCCAAGGGTGACAAGAAGAAGAAGCGCAGGAGGAAGGAAAGCTACAGCATCTACATCTACAAGGTACTGAAGCAAGTGCACCCCGACACAGGAGTCTCCTCCAAAGCTATGTCCATCATGAACTCTTTCGTGAACGACATCTTCGAGCGCATCGCTGCCGAGGCTTCCCGCCTGGCGCACTACAACAAACGCTCCACCATTACAAGTCGGGAAATCCAGACAGCTGTCCGACTCTTGCTGCCCGGTGAACTGGCCAAGCATGCCGTGCCTGAGGGCACCAAGGCTGTCACCAAGTACACCTCTTCCAAGTAAGAGGTTACTTGTGCACAACAAACACGCCATCCCACTACTACAACTTAATCGGCTCCTTCGGAGCCACAGTTACATGTTAAAGAGACAGTTACCGACACAAATATATTGAGAGGGAAATAAATAAAAAAAAATTATAATAATCTGCATTCTCTATTGGCGTAGAAACAGGACTAAATCGAAACATTATAAATAAATAAATAAATAAATTCTGCGTGGAGTACTTTTACACCCACTGCAAAGTGACATACATGGAGTGTGTTTGGGTTTCATTTCTTGTTTGCAGCACGCCTATTTCATGTAAACAATTCATTTTATTTTATTTTATTGAATTTTCTTTTATTTTAGTTATTTATTTACTTACTTATTCTTTATATATTAATTTGTTACTAGCTCTTGTTTTTTGCCCCCACCCACCTCCCGAATTGATGACCTACTATACATTCGTGCCTGCACGACTGTTACCAACTTACCGTTAGGCGATTTGGGTAACCGAAATTAACGCTCTCCTACCACCAACCATTTCGATTGTCATGAAAATTATCTTCAGAACAGTTCTTTGGCCCTGAGAAGGGCCGAGTTATAGATGTCTGGTAGGTTTTGTTGTGCTTTTTCTTTTTCCCCAAGGAAGAGGACTTAAGCACGCTCTCCGCGGATGCGCCGGGCCAGCTGGATGTCCTTGGGCATGATGGTAACGCGCTTGGCGTGAATGGCACACAGGTTGGTGTCCTCGAAAAGACCCACCAGGTAAGCCTCAGAGGCTTCCTGCAGAGCCATGACGGCAGACGACTGGAAGCGCAGGTCAGTCTTGAAATCCTGGGCGATCTCACGCACCAGGCGCTGGAAGGGCAGCTTCCTGATGAGTAGCTCTGTGCTCTTCTGGTAACGACGGATCTCACGAAGGGCGACGGTTCCGGGCCTGTAACGATGGGGCTTCTTGACACCACCGGTGGCTGGGGCGGACTTGCGAGCTGCCTTGGTGGCAAGCTGCTTCCGTGGAGCCTTGCCTCCAGTGGACTTGCGGGCAGTCTGTTTAGTACGGGCCATCTCGACGACGAAATAGTAAATACGGGCGGCCTGGCAGGCGGGCGGGCTTATATACAGACATTCTCCACCTCAGTGGCCACCTCATTGGCCACGAGTGCCGCATGCGTCATCCGCAAGCTACGCCCCACCTCCAAGAGGGAGGGACGGCCTTGGATGAACGATACTACCGCTGCGTCCACAGCACGCCACCTACTCCCACCAAACCGTGGGCGAGACCGAAACGGTGTTACAAATGCCAGCACTATGGACACACTGTAAACAAGTGTGAGGCGCAGGAAGACACCTGCTCCATGTGTGGCAGCCCTGGACACCGCTACACGGCCTGCCCCAACACAGAGAAAAAATGCGTTGCCTGTGGTGGCCCACACTCCTCCGCCGACCGGACCTGCCCCAGATGGAAGGAGGAATGCAGGGTAGCCAAGGCTCGTCTTGAGAAAAAACTGAGCTACAAAGAGGCCCTCCTTGCTGTACGCTCCCAAGAAAAGAAAAAACCAGCAGTAAAGAAAAACCAAGAAAAGAAAACTCAACAGAAGCAGCCCACCACACAGAACCAAGAACACCACGTGGCCCGTGGTGCTGAAGCCCACGCGGCCAGTGGTGCTGAAGCCCACGTGGTCAACCTCTCCCTCTCTGAATTCTTCCACACCTATGAGGACTTAAAATACGAGGAAGACGAACAAGAAGACCCAAACACAAACGAATGGACAATTCAAGAGAGCAAGAAGAGAAGGAGAGAGAGAAGAAAATCGACATCAAGCTAAGAAGACCAAGACATCCCCTCCACACAAGAAACCAAAACACAATCAAGCCGACCAAGCACTGAACATCCATTGCCCAACCCAACACGCACCTGACGCCTGACCTGACGCGACCTGACGCTTGACCTGACGCTTGACCTGACGCTAGCCTGGCCTTGTCTTGTCGCCTCCCTGCCGCGTCCAGCCGGGTTGTTGCTGCTGCCCCCATCTTATAATCCCTCACGCAAGCGGTGTTTAGCCACTGCATCTGTTCTCTCCTCCTAAAATTCACTTCAATCCTCCCTTTATTCTTCTCCTGAACCTCCTTCCCCCCTGTCACTAGCATTTTTCGATTCGATTCGGCGAAGCCACACCAGGACCACCTGTAGTAGCAACCACAACAACATGACTGGACGAGGCAAAGGAGGCAAGGGACTTGGAAAGGGTGGCGCCAAGCGTCATCGTAAGGTGCTTCGTGACAACATCCAGGGTATCACCAAGCCCGCCATTCGTCGTCTAGCTCGGCGTGGAGGTGTTAAACGTATATCCGGCCTCATCTACGAGGAGACCCGCGGCGTCCTCAAGGTGTTTCTGGAGAACGTCATCCGTGACGCCGTCACCTACACCGAGCACGCAAAAAGGAAGACCGTCACCGCCATGGATGTGGTTTATGCCCTGAAACGGCAGGGCCGCACCCTTTATGGTTTTGGTGGTTAATCAACCTGATGGACGGGCGCACACCACCACCACCACCACGACAAACAAATATACGGACCTAATTTTAGGTCCACATTTAAATCGCTAAAGAGTTGGTTAGACACTGAGTAAATCGTTGAAAATATATCCAATAACATGATCCTCTCTAATTCTGGACTTGTGGTATGAGTATAGGTTGTGTGTGAACGTGTTGGAACCACTTCCTAATAATTGTCAGTCAGTCAGTCAACATTCACCTAACCTCCAGGTACCTCACCTAACTTCCTGTAGCGTCACCGAACCTCACGAAATGTAACCCAATGTAGTTTATAATCTATCCTAACATGACATAACATAACCACGCAATATATTACTTCGGTAAGAGTAATGAGTTTTAATACGCAAAGTTGCAGTTAGCATTCATTCATACATACATACATACATACATACATAACATGCTAGTGGCAGGGGGGATTGAAGTGAATTTTAGGAGGATAGAATAGGTGCAGTGGCTAAACAGCGCTTGCGTGAGGGACTTTAAGCAGCAACTCGCCTGGATGCGGCAGGATAGAGTCAGGTCAAGCGTCCGGTGCATGTTGGGTTCCGCCATGGTTTCTCAGTGTTTGGTCGGCTTGATTGTGTGTGTGTTGTTTTTTTGTTTGGAGGAAATGTCTTGGTATTCTTCTTCTTAGCTTGAAGTTGATTTTCTTCTAACTCTTCTCCTCTTGTTGTTCGTCTTCCCCGTGTCTGCTATCATTCTGTAAAGACTCTATATATGTATGTAGGTATGAGTGAGTAACAGTTGCCGGTTACAGTGATACTTCATATTCGCTGGTGTTGTACTGTATGGCTTCGGTATTTCTTAATATACAAACGGCACCGTTAGGGGATTGAGGTATTTAAAAACCAGCCTACATTACTTATATATAGAAATAGATAATGTGGCTTGGACAATAATGACGACTACTCTCTCCTACCTAACTCAAACAAGGGCTTTTCGAAAGTATACATTGGACACAATTGACTTAGTACATACATTGGTGGTTTAACAAAAGCCCTCATTAGAGAAAGGTGAAGGAGCACACAGTGAACATACAGATTAATGTTTGCACGCATAGATCATGTAAGGTGAGGTGTTGAACACCAGACACGTAGTGTAGTAACTCCCTCACAGAGGGCGTTATGAGGGGCCTGATGATGTAGCAGTTACCTCACAGATGGTGTTATGAGGAACTTCACATGATGATGCTGTAGCAAAACATTCACTACGTGGTGTCGTAGCATCTTGGGGACACCACGTGGTCGACATGACTCACTCATTCAAGTGGGTGAGGTGTGGTCCCAGGCCTCTCTATCGTGGAGTCTCAGGGGAAGTATAACTGGGTACCTGGGACCTCACTGTGTGAAGCTGGTTAGCTAGCTTGGGTAAGACTCAACTGCTGAGTTGTTTTTCACTGAGTTAAGCACTGTTCACCACTATTCATCACTGGTTCCATTCCTTTGCCAAATGAGATAGTACCTTATGGCAAGAACTTGTTGATAGTCCGGTGGGGAGGAGGGTTGAAATGTTTAAACATATATATAATGGCCACAGTAATAGCCTAACAACACCGTCATGGCGCCAAAAGTTCAAAATAAAATGATATAATACATATTTAAATGGGTTGACAATACAACATTATAAAGTAACATGAGGTATAATAACAGATATATAAATCAGTTGGGGAAAAGCTCAACCATAGTTCATTTCAACATAGTGACAGTAAGGAGTAGGCGATTGGGAGTGAGCAACATTTTGCCAGTTATCATAATTTTTACAATGGTGGGGACTGGGCTGTTCTTATAGCGATCAGTTCGTGCACGTATGGGCTGGGCTGGATGCGGTTGTGGTGTCGAAGAGCAATTCTCGGACTAGGGATCTCAGGTGGTAGTAGGAGCCGGTGTAGAAGCTTCTTACCAAATTTGCAGATGAGGTCGTGGTGATGGTCAGTGAGAGTCTAAAGGGTCGGTCAGTGTGTTGAGCGCTTCTTGATATGTGGAGTAGGAAGGGTAGAGAATAATCTTGCATGGCCTCTTTTGCACTTTTTCGAGGTGTTTACGTTGTGTGGCATTTAGGGAGGAAGACCAGGTGGAGGAGGCATAGGTGAGCTTGGGAAGTATGAATGTTGTGTAAACACTGAGGAGCTCGTGTGCAGGACCACCGAGGGACTTGAGTCGGCGTAGGAGGTGGAGACGGAAACTGGAGGATTTGATAACTTCACTGACGGGTGGTTTCTAATTTAGTTTGTTGTCTATATGTATGTGTGTGTGTGTGTGTATATACTACTGTACTTTTTAGATCCTCCTACGCAACCTAACCTATTATAGTTAAGTATAGTAGGCTATACACTATTTTGTTATTATGTGTTATAAAATGTAATTGCATGTTATTATTATTAATATTATTATTATTAATATTATTATTATTCTTATTATTATTAGTATTATTATTATTATTATTATTATTTTTATTATTGTTATTATTATTACATACTAATATAATACTAAGTTGCCCACCAGATTTCCTCAGAGATGGGAGGAGCACATTGGCGGCGGTGTTGTTTATACTCCGCCCGATTACTGATTCCTATTCACCGAGCCAGAGCTGGTGGGCGGCGTGTTATGTGCCACGTTTTGTTTCCCATTGGGCGTACCGCTCAGCTGGGGAGTTGGAGATTTCATAAAAAGAAAGTTTGAGTGGAGCGCACACCTTTTCTTTCACATACAGTTATCTTAGACCATCTACTAGTATAATAGTTTGCACAAAAATACTCTACACTCTTTATAGGTTATTGTTATGTTGTTGTTTTTTTTTTTACTTCTCATCAGATTGTGCATTCAACTAATATACACTAATAGTGTGTTTATTATTATGTTTTATAGTATTATTTCGTAAAATATTGGGTAACACAATTATAGTCACTAGTATAGTCTATTATATTATTGGGGTTTATAGCAGTTTGTGGTCTAATAGTATCATGCTTTATGAGTGGTGTTCTATGTAGTGATGATTAGGCAATAAAATATGCTTTGGGTGTTTATAGCAGTTTGTGGTCTACTAGTATCATGCTTTATGGGTTGTGTTCTATGTAGTGATGATTAGGCCATAAAATATGCTTTTGGTTTATTGCTAACAAAATATACTTTGCTCTACCGCTGTAGTGCAATACATGGTGAAACTTACATACACCGTTAATAAAGTATTGATGGAAGAAGAAGTAAGAGGAAGAATTGTGGAGGTAATGAACAGTGAGACAATGTATAGCCTCCGGGATGGCGGCAGCGTTTCTGTTATTAATATATAATAAGACAATAGGAAAATATGTTGTTGTCTCTACCGGTATTATTACCTTTGCGATAGCATGGTTAAATTTGGGGAGGACAGAGGAAGGAGCAGGAGGTTAGGAAGGGATTTGTAGTGGGAGAGATAGTGTCTGTGATCCTCGGATCACCACTCCTCGGATTATGTCAGTTCAAGTTTAGAAGCTCAATCAACTTTCCCTGATTACGAATTGGCAACCTTTCGATTTACAACAGGTACCTACTTACTGCTACAGTAGGTAGGTGAACAGGGACCAAGGGGGCTAGGAAGAGTGTCCAAACAACTTGCCTGTGTGATGTAGTCGTGGCCAGAATTAGGTTAGGATACAGACACATCTGGCTAGTTAGTAACGCTGTACCCATACCGGAACACTCAGCATGTAAACTTGGTGATACACCTTTAAAGCACTATATTATTGAATGTGACACTGTCAAAGACATCTTGAACTATGTCATTACTTCATTGAGGACATTACATTCTTGCTGTTTATCCCAAATTGGCTAGCCCACACACTGATTAGTCAACAGTTAGAATATGACTCCAATGTATGCTGCTGGTAAATGTGTACTGTCAATGAACCAGACTGAAAATAAGGTCTCATCCCTTGCTGCTGCTGCTGCTGCTGCTAAAGCTGCTTCTGCGCCCTTCTAAGTCCCGTTTAAGTCCCCCACCCCAGGCCCCCGCAGTACCCCTTCACATCTACACCATTCTAAAACATTTACACTCAATTTCCACAGAGTGTTATCCTGCAAAACGTTGATGTCGTATATTTCTCTCTTTAAGTGATATCCTGTGGCTCCGAAAGGAGCCTGTTTGGTTAGGTTGTCTTGTGTGAACGAACCTTGGGTTCTTATTTCTTCTCTGTCTTCTTGGGGAGGAGCACAGCTTGGATGTTAGGAAGGACACCCCCTTGGGCAATGGTGACTCCAGCCAGGAGCTTGTTCAGCTCCTCGTCATTGCGAATGGCAAGCTGAAGATGACGCGGGATAATGCGGGTCTTCTTGTTGTCGCGGGCGGCGTTACCGGCCAGCTCGAGCACTTCTGCTGCCAGGTACTCCATGACGGCTGCAAGGTACACAGGGGCACCTGCACCAACACGCTCAGCATAGTTGCCTTTACGCAGACGTGACTTACCCACGTGTTCTGACTTGATTTTGTTCTTTCCATTTCGCCTCCCTACGCGTCCCATGTTGCTGCTGCTGTGATAGGTTAACGATCTGACTTGATGTTGAAATATTTCTCATTGCTGATGTCTTCTTTCTTCTTCTAATCTTGGTCTTCTTTCTTGCTACAACTAATCTGATGTTCTTTTCTTCTTTTCTTGTTATTCTTGTGTTCTTCTTGTTCTTGGTATTTTGGTTACTTCTTTCTTCTTGTTGTTTTATTTGGGATGAATTATGGTATGCATGAGTGATATGATGGTGAGTTAGTGACAGACCAGATGAAATGGCTTGTCAGGTGACTAGTTTCTCTGTGATTTTTTATTTTTATTTTTTATTTTGTCTTTTGTAGCCCGTGTCTTTTTGTTTGAATATATGTTGGTGGGTGTCAGTTTAGCTTGATAAATGTGAGTGTTGTATGTAATGATAGGGTTTGTGATGTGTTTCTCATGTTGTATGTTTTAATTTTTGTTTTATTCATTTTTATTTTTTATTTTTATTTTTTTTATTTTTTAAGGCATGGTTACATACATATAATAGATATAAAAGAGTTCATGCGTGTGTCAATCATAACATGCCGATAAGATGGGTCTCCTTGAGGAAGGTTATTACTGCGTCACTTATGGTGACATTATCTTGCAATAGGTTGGGTACAGTCAGCACGAAGCCTTGCTCGGCAGCTAGGATCACCAGCTGCCGGCGCTCTGGTTCGTACTGGCTGCACTCAGTCAGAATATGTCTGATGGAGAGAATTAGGTTACAAGTGGCACAGATAGGTGGGAAGGAATTATCAAGATAGGCCCCTAGGTGGGTCAGATAGGTACAGTTCAGCCTAAGTCTGGCGAGAACGACCTCTTCCCTCCTATTCTTTCTATATGCTGAGGGCCAGTTTCCTATATTAGGCTTCCAGGTGTTGTGGAGATCCAACCTAGTCCATTCAAGTTGCCACTTTCCAAATGTATATGTCTTCCCCAAGGAGAGACACGACTGAGTCTCCCAGGGTACATTAGTTGTCTCCCCGAGACCCACAGTCGCTCTTGCTAATCTGTCTGCCTGTTCATTGCCCCAAATGTTACAATGCCCAGGCACCCACACCAGCACAATATTCTTGGCACACTCATGTAATTTATTAATAATGTTGCCCTGTATCTCATTGCTGGTAGTATTACCACCTTGAATTGCTTTAAGAGCTGACATGGAATCTGAAATTATAGCGACATCATTGACATTGCTTGTTATTGCAATGTCAATGGCTCTACTTATTGCGAACATTTCTGCAGAGAATATGGTTGTATGCCGCGGCAGGCGGGAGCTCCACTCCCCGTCTCTGCTCCAGATACCGGCTCCGACGTTGTCTTCAGTCTTGGACCCGTCGGTGTACACGTGAGTATAGGCGCTGAATCCTTCAAGAAATTGATAGAAAAGTTGCCTCAGGAGCTCAGGATGAAAGTCATTCTTTGCTCCCGGAAGCCACGATGTTTCCACATGGAAGTTGGGGTTCTCCCATGGCGGACACAACGGTGGAACGTATCTATCAACGTCTTCGAAATGGATACCAGCACCCTGGCACAAGGTCTGGAGGCGGACACCCGAGGACGGGGACCTACGCAGCTGCAGGAAACGGAAATTAGCAACAGCACACCAACCTGGGTGGTCTGTGCCGCGCTTCCTAGCCATACTCAACCCGTACCTTAGCGTCAACATGTCCCTCCTGATGTGAAGTGGAGGGACGTGGGCCTCAACCTCTAGTTTACCTACACGTGTACACCTGTAGGCACCCAGACATAGACGAAGGCATCGGTTCTGTATTCTGGTTAGCTTTGCGAGTGTGGTGTTGCATGCCGAAGCATACAACTGGCATCCATAATCAAGTTTTGATCTGATCAGGGTCTTATACACAATTAATAAAGATTTCCTATCGGCTCCCCATGTAGTACCTGATAAAACTTTCAGGATGTTTGTGACTTTAAGACATTTACTTTCAAGTTCGTTAATGTGGTTTTTCCACGTTAATTTTCGGTCAAAATGAACACCAAGAAATTTTACTGAAGTTTGAAATTTAATAGGAGTATCATTTAATTTTAATACTGGATTTCTAATGTCACGTTTCTTAGTGAAGACTACTCCTACTGTCTTCTCAACTGAAAACCTAAATCCCCATTGTATTGCCCACTGTTCCGCGGCTTTTAGGCCAGCCTGCACCCTTTGTGCAGATAGCCTCTCAGCTCGAGAGGAGCGCCAGATTGCGCAATCGTCAGCAAACAAGGAGAATTTGAGGTCACTTAAGCTGGGGGCTGGTGATAGGAAATCATTAATCATTATAATGAATAAAATTGGGCCCAAAACGCTACCTTGTGGAACTCCATTTTCAAAGACAAATGTGTCTGATTTTACGTTACCTTTTAATTTGACGGAAAAAGTCCTGTCCTGCAAAAAATTACTAATAAAAATTGGCAAATTACCTCTCAGACCCAAGGCGTGGAGCTTCATCATGAGGCCAGTCCGCCATGTCATGTCGAAAGCTTTTTCTATATCTAAGAATACTGCAATTAATGTTTCTTTACTGCAAAGAGCTTTTGAGATGTCAGTTTCAAGACTTATTAAATGATCTAGTGTGCTTCTACCTTGGCGGAAACCACACTGTCGATCATTCAATAAGTTGTTACTTTCCAAAAAATACATTAGTCTACGCTTTATCATACGTTCCATGACCTTACACAGACAGTTTGTGAGCGAAATCGGACGGAATGAGTTGGTGTTGTTCGGGCATTTGTCCCTCTTCGGGATCGGTACGACATGGGCAAAGTGCCATGAGTTTGGAAACGTTCTGGACGTCCAGATCTCATTGTACACTTCTAGCAATTTGTCCAGGTTTTCCTGGTCAAGGTGCTTAATCATCTCGTATCGTATACCGTCAGGTCCAGGAGTAGAGCCCTTGCCCTTTTTAATAGCAAAGGAAAGTTCCTCTGTGGAAAATGCTCGATTGTAGCCCTGTTCGTCCCCGTTCTCGAAGTCGAGATGCAAGAGCTCGGCACGATCACGGAACACGCCGAAGCGTGGATCGTGATTGGTGGAGCTACTGGCATCTGCAAACTTCTGGCCTAGGGTGTTGGCAATGGCCTGGGGTTCGTCGAGAATCCGCCCTCCACTACTCACCTGTGGGATAAAACTCCTTCCTCCTTTGGATCTGACCCGGTTTATAGCCGACCATACCTCAGAGGAAGGGGTATCCTTGTTAATAGTGGAGACGAACGCCCGCCAAGACTCTCTCTTACACTCCCTG
>NW_024734899.1:0-14727 GCF_018991925.1 Homarus americanus | reverse complement strand
TCTCCTCCCTGGCTGGATTTTCAACCTGAAGTGATTGCCCTCGGTGGACCGCTCCCGAAATCCCAGGTGAATCCTGTTATTCTCTGCAAATACCACCTCTCCAGGATCGCCCACTGGTCCCCAGGTAGGGTCGTCCTTTACACTGATGGTTCTGTTGACCCCGCTACAGGTAGGGCCGGGGCTGGTGTCTACATCTCCCGTCCTGATGCCCCTGAGCCTATCAAACTGTCTCTCAGAGTTTCTGACGGGGCATCCTCCACTCAGGCTGAACTAATAGCCCTCCTTGCTGCCCTTCTCGCTGAGGAAGAAGCAGATGCTTTCTGCCCCTTGCTTGACTGCTGCGATTCCAGGTCTGCTCTCGACGGGATCGCATTTGGATCAGGGGAAAATAAGGACCTCATCCTCATAATACGAGGGTTAACATCCACACTTCAGGATGCAGGCCGTCCTGTGACATTCCTATGGATACCCAGTCATGTCGGTATCTTGGGGAATGAGGCAGCAGATGGCCTTGCCAAGACAAGCTGCAACAAGGCCACACCTGACTACGTTGTTCCTCGAACACTTTTACAGATTAGGACCCAAATTCGCCGCAAACAGAGAGAAGCTCGGGAAGTAGCCATCCCCCTGGACTCCTCGCCCACCTGGTACGATGTCCTCCGTAAACTTCCTGACCTCGCGTACGTCTATGGGGAAGGGTCGCGGAAAGGGGACGTGATTGCTGCCCGTATCATCATTGGGTATAACTTTGCTTGGGAGATTGGTATCCACGCATCCCCTGAGCAACGCTCTTGTGCATTATGCAGAAGACCCGACAGCAGCACCCTTATCCACTACCACCTGAGACGTCCCCACACACAACGCTTCCGTGACGCCTGCTGGACCACCACTCCACGACCCCCTGATGGAGACACGATGATCCTCCCCACACTGGCCAGATATTTTGTAAATAACATTGATTATGTGTTAAAGGAATATCCTTCCTTCCTTAGGCTTTAGTAAGCCCCTTTATAATATTTATACTGTATATACTTGTCACACTTGCCAGATGCTTCTGGTGTTATTGTACAGGGGTACCTAGTGACAGCACTAGGATCCCGCTTCCTCTATCAAGGAATAAACAATTGATATTGAAATTGAAAATTGAATAATGGCAGGTTGAGGGAGAGGGCGATGTACTGTACAGAACTAAACAAATAATTTTTTGGAAATACATTGTTTTTAACATTCAGTGCCATAATATTCTGACTTCTACTGTTTAACTATAATCTGCCTACGCTACCGTTCACGGGATGAAAATGGGTGCACAATAAACTAGCCGCTGTATGTGGCAAAATTCAAAAGCGGATCCCCGCCTTTTTTATTACATACTAGGAAACATCTCACACTCACACACACGTATAGATGATCAGTAAGGAGGAGCCTCGACCTGAGCCCTGACAGAACGTTACAGGTGTACTATTTCGTCAGGCCGCGGTTAGGAAGTATATGAGAGTGATTTTGGAAGTTATATTTATGTTCCATATAACATATTTATGGTTTGTGTGTGTGTGTGTGTGTGTGTGTGTGTGTGTGTGTGTGTCTGTAATTATGTTAGCTTATGTTTGGTTAGTTATTAGTTGGAGTAAGTTGTCGTGGAGATTTTTCAGGTTAGGTTAGATTAGATTAGGTTAGGTTGTGTTAGATTAGGTTAGTTATTAGTTGGAGTAAGCTGGAGTTAAGATTCTTCTGGATATACAAAACACTAAAGTTATTATCCAGCGTAATCCTCCCACACACCCCACCAAAATGATTCACAATGGAGACTGATTAATGAACGCTTGTGTTGTGATAATAATTCCTCTTATTGATTAACGAACTTTAAATAAAATGGAACAAGGTTGAGTGATGGTTGTTGAACTGATATAGAAATGTTAAGTGGTAGTAGATATAGTGTAAAATAAGTCATTGAGTGATACTGTAGTTGTGTAGTTCCCAAGTTTGGTTCACTTGTATGTTACTGAGGAAATTATTCAATCAGGATTTTTTTACAAGGATGATTGGTGTACCTGAAGTTGATGATCGTTTTTATTTTTTTTTATTATAATGGTTGCCCCTCCTGTAATGAGAATGGCCAGGCCCAAGGGCCACCTAGGCGTGAATTTGTTTAAGGTGTTGAAGCTGTCGCCAACACAACAACCACACCCTGAGTTAATGAGCTGAGTGACCCAGTGTCAAGGAATAGTCCGTGGCCAACTGCACTGGCTAACCATTACCCCGTAACACAACGCGCGAATCGATTAACATCCAGGTCCCCAATTACTGTTGGGTAGATAGAGGTAAATGACGCAAAGGAACTTGCTCATGGTCTCACCCTGCCCGGAAATGGAACCCGGGTTCATTCGCTTGCGAGGGGAGCAAGCTGACAATTACACCGTGTGTCGCCAACGTGTACCCACACACACACACACACACACACACACACACACACGTCTCCTGAAGTAGATATGAGAGAGAGAGAGAGAGAGAGATCTAAGCAGCTTATTATCATCCTACACCAACAGGAAGCGACAGACAGACAGACAGACAGACAGACACATCACAACCACCAAGTTTTCTCAAATTAACATAATCTCTTGTCGTCGTGTCCGTGTGGCTGTCGTGTTTGTCAATCCAGCAATTTCTCTTCTTTCTTCTCTCTTGATTATTTCTTCTTTTATTTAATTTTTTTGTTGATTTTCGTCTTCATTTCTTCATTTACAATTTTCGTGATTTCTTTCCTTCTCGCTATCCTTCTTTCTTTCCTCGTCATCCTCTTTATTTTCACCCTTCCATCATCTTTATCAGTTTTTCAATTTTCCCTGTCTTCTTCCTCCCTTCCTTTTGCTATTCTCATCTTTCCTTCAACTTTCCCTCCTTCATAATTCCTCTCCATCTTTCCCTCTATTCCTTCCTTCATCACCATGATATAAAATCATACTCGCTTCCCCCCTCCCCTCCCTCCTACCCCCCACCCCCCCAAAAAAAATATTCATCCCAACTTAAAATTTCACGTTTCCTGGCCACTGAGATCACCTACCCTGACCTTACCTTTACTTTGACCTGACCTGACCTCTCCCGAATGATGCCTTATACCTTATACCCAAACGATATATACCCATACACCAAATGAAACTCGAAGAGACTGACTATAATGTGTGTGTGTGTGGATATTAATCTGTTATCATTCAATCAAAAGTTTATAAGGTTTTACAAAGTTGTTTTCATTTTAATGTGGACTGGAGACCCTGTATAATATAAGTTGACTAATACTATACTTATGAGTGGGAGTAAACACTAATTCACATCTCTCTCTCTCTCTCTCTCTCTCTCTCTCTCCAGTCTATTTCCCTCGTCTACTCTCTCAATAATATCTTTCTCTCAATCTACATCTCTCTCTCTCTCTCTCTCTTTCTCTCTCCCAGAATATCAACAGTGAGTAAATATAAATAACCACACGATTTTACAGAATAGGGATATATATGTGTTAGAGAGAGAGAGAGAGAGATAAACTAACCATGGGACCTGATCTATCACTCATTTGAACCTAACCTAACCTAACCTCAACTATGCTTACAGAACCATTCCCCTCCGCCCCCCCCCTCGGCCCCCCAGCCCTTAACTGTAGGAGGAATGGGCGAGATAGGGCAGGAAAGGTCAACTGGGTGAGTATACACAAGGTCAACAGAGGTCAGGAGCCAAGAGGTACAGATCTCCGTGGGTCATAGTGGTCATACTATATAACTGTACTGTAGAAGGTATTGTTTCTCTCTCTCTCTCTCTCTCTCTCTCTCTCTCTCTCTCTCTCTCTCTCTCTCTCAGATAACCCCCAAGTTTGTTATGACTCTTCCTGGACAGTGTATTTTTATCTTCAAATAGGATATGTTATCGTGTATCTCTTGTTAGAACGAGGGAACAAATAATTTATTGAATAATGGCAGGTTGAGGGAGAGGGCGATGTACTCTACAGAACTAAACAAATAATTTTTTGGAAATACATTGTTTTTAACATTCAGTGCCATAGTATTCTGACTTCTACTGTTTAACTATAATCTGCCTATGCTACCGTTCACGGGATGAATGTAAGTTACTGATATATGAGTGATTTTGGAAGTTATATTTATGTTCCATATAACATATTTATGGTTTATGTGTGTGTGTGTGTGTGTCTGTAATTATGTTAGCTTATGTTTGGTTAGTTATTAGTTGGAGTAAGCTGGAGTTAAGATTCTTCTGGATATACAAAACACTAAAGTTATTATCCAGCGTAATCCTCCCACACACCCTAGCAAAATGATTCACAATGGAGACTGATTAATGAATGCTTGTGTTGTGATAATAATTCCTCTTATTGATTAACGAACTTTAAATAAAATGGAACAAGGTTGAGTGATGGTTGTTGAACTGATATAGAAATGTTAAGTGGTAGTAGATATAGTGTAAAATAAGTCATTGAGTGATACTGTAGTTGTGTAGTACCCAAGTTTGGTTCACTTGTATGTTACTGAGGAAATTATTCAATCAGGCTTATTGTCTGACAGGTCTTGTCTCTCTTATGGCATTTGGCTGAATTAAGGTATTAAGTTTTCATAAATTTTAAACTATTACACTGTGGTTATATTACGACATATTAAACGATTACAGTGTTATATTACGACATATTAAACGATTACAGTGTTATATTACGACATATTAAACGATCACATTGTCTATATAACGACATATCACCAATAAAAGAAAATATATAGTTTTTGTATATGTTTATCGCTACACATTATTTATATGTTTCTGAATAACATAGCTGATTAATCAATGTTATTTATCACATATCACTTTAATAAGTATTTCAGCTTTCCTAACCTTATATAACATGTTTACCATCACGTGACACAGACAGACTCTCTCTCTGTGGTAAAACGGAGTTAGATACACGTCTCTCTCTCTCTCTCTCTCTCTCTCTCTCTCTCTCATGATCTGACATAACTCTTGGAAACTTCTGAATTAAACACCAGTAATATATCTTTGTACGATAGTTCCCCTTATGTTGTTAAATATGTATAAACTATTGAGAAATAATTAACAAAATAGTTACGTAACATCAAGTGTGTGTGTGTGTGTGTGTGTGTGTGTGTGTGTGTGTGTGTGTGTGTGTGTGTATGCGCGTAATAAGGAGGACTAACAATCTTTACCTTACTGTAAGATCCTCCCACTTCACTACACATATCAACAGTAATCTGAAAATAAACCAGAGTAGAACATGTTCCCGCCTTGTTATCCTGTTAATTACGTTTGCGTGTCAATTGGTCGTTAACACCACCAGGTAACGTAATTACTAACGAAGTAATTTTATCTTCGAGGATTGTAATGCATGTTCCATTATTCTTAATTCCTTTGGCCAGACCACCAAATTGTTTCGCCCAGGTAATGATGATACAGGTGGACAGTTATGTTATGTATTTAAAAACGAAAATTTCATATGGTGTCGGAGTGTGTGTGTGTGTGTGAGTGTGTGTGTGTGTGTGTAGGTAGGTCAACAGCAGAGGTAGTGAAGCTTCTTGTCATAAACCATGTACACCTCCCTCCTATTCTGTGTATTACATGTTAGTTGTGTCTTTATCGTGTTGGTCATTTATCACTTATAAGTTAACACCCCCCCCGTATTGTTATTTTGTTCTACTCATTCTCTTACACTTATTTCTCTACGTACTTAGGAGTCACATTGAGTCAAATCTTTTTCTATTTAATATTTCAGGTTTTACATATTCGTGCATAGGATCTTTACTCATTACTAAATCTTACCTTTATATATAGTACAATTTCCCCCATAATTACGAACTTTTACTTCAATACATCAACGTTTTGTCCGTAAATTGTTTTTGGTTATTTCTTACACCCAAAATAATTAAGTTACGATTTATTTTGAAGTTCATCGGGAATGTAGTTTATAAATATGACCACTTGATTGTTAGGTTAGGTTAGGTTAAGTTAGGTTAGGTTAGGTTAGGTTAAGTTAAGTTTGGCCGTAGGTATAGTGTCTGGCCCGGTGAGCGAGGTATGGCTGTCAAAACGGGTCACAGTTTTATTTATCTCAAGTTGTTTATTTCTATTTTATAAACTAAAAAGAGTCAACAACATTTTCTTTATACACCAGTGTACAGTATAGTACGAGTATACAGTGTTGTGTATGGTGTATAACGAGGCCGCTCCTGTGTATGATGTCTTTGTCTTGTTGTGTATGTCTGTATTGTTACTCGTATGATATACTGTATGGTAGGGTTGCCATCACTCAGTTTAAGATAACTTTAATCGCTAGATTTAAGGTCCCCTAAAAATGTTGTCGGTCGCTGTTCATAATTCAATCCGTCTACTCTGATTGGATCTAATTTCATGGATCTCTAGTTATTATCAATCATCTCTTTATTTTTTATGACAATTCGTGAAACTTTACATTTTAGTTTTTAATTAGTTTTTCGCTCATTGAATCTCATTTGTCTCTTGAAATTTAACCTCTGTTTGATTCTTGACGTAATTATCTGACGTGGTACTTTATTTTATTATTGTTAAGTTTACACACACACACACACACACACACACACACACACACACACACACACACACACACACACACACACACCGTCTCTCTCACTCTGTTGTTTAAGGTGAGAAAGTGTGAGAAAGTTTACGCACATTAGGTGGGAAAATGTTCCTCACTTTGCGGGCCTCGATAGGGTAAATGATCTCATCTCGTGTCCCCAGAGTGAAGAAAAACGTCTCGTGTTTGAGTCGGTGAGGCAGCAAACGTTCCTTACGCTGTGAGCTGAGAGTTAAGCTAGAGTGCCTGGATACATACATACATACATCGTTGTTCAGATAGATATTTAGTAAAATCGTATTACATGTTCACAATGATTCAGCACGTACTGTACAAACAATATACATACTGTAGACAGTGTAGACATACAGCTGAAGTCTTTAAAACACGTAATGATGTTGGTAATTACACTTGTCCACAACGATCAGAAATTATATAGAACTCTTTATCATTGTTCTAGACATTGGGGAAAATGTTCTAGTTTCTATTAGTAAATCTGAAGGTAAGTTTCATCTCTTGTGTTCAATGAAGTTGGAATAGGTTGAGACTGAGTTATTTGCGAGGCGAATTGTGTGTTTTCATCCCTGGAAAAATATGTACTCAAGGAAGAAATTGGGAAAAATAGTAGGTTTAAAATGTTGAGTTTGGTGAATTTTCCATCTAAGAAGTTGAATAAGTCGACTGTTTGTTTATGGTGTGGCAAGATATTACACCTCTCCCTTCCCTCCCTTCCCTTCCCTTCCCCTCCCCTCCCTTCCCCCCTCCCCTCCCCCCTCCCTTCCCCTCCCCTCCCATCATCGTGTGAATTCTGCGTCAATTTGTTTTCTTATGCATGAGTGAAGTAGATTTTCATGTCATTGTTACATCACTGTTGAACATGCACAGTTGTTATGGGAAGTGTTAGGGAGGGAAGGATGAAAGAAGAGGGAGGGGAAGGGGAGAGAGTGAGGAGGAGGGAGGACAAATGGGAGAGAGAGAGAGAGGTTGGACGAGGGGAAATTGCACGGAACAGAGGGTAAAGGGGAGGGGAAAAAGGCAGGCGAGGAGAATGGAGAGAGGGAAGCGGGGAGAGAGATAGGGAAGAGGGGAGTGACGAAAGTGGGGAGAGAAAGTAGAGAGGAGAGAGGAAAGAAAACCTTGTATGTGTATCAGTTCCAGTTTTATGCTTATTGTGTTGTTCTCTTTCTCTTTCTCTCTCTCTCTCTCTCTCTCTCTCTCTCTCTCTCTCTCTCTCTCTCTCTCTCTCTCTCTCTCAATCTGGCATTTTCTCCACTAGGAATAAATACTATAAGCTCCTCTTGAAACCTATATAGAGCATCCCTTCTGAGGGTTTTCCTTGACTGGGGATAATATGCAGCGATGCTTTCCCTCGGTAGGATTCCCTTCACTTGGGTATCCTATCCGCTGAGATTTTATCCACAGGGATTTTTATCCTTAAAGAAATAGTAGTTGAGACCATCCCCCATCGACCGCCCCCAACATAACCCATTAACATTGGTCTTTATCCCTTGGTGTTAAGTTTCTCTACCCGACGTAAATTTGATAACATTCAGGGCCTCGTACGGCTGGACCTGACAGTACCCTGGTGTTTGTGGGGCATAAACGCCAGGTAGAGGTTCATATGATAGTGAGGCGGGTGGTGGTGATGCTACCATGGTCACTGTGTGGGGGGGGGGGGGTGTCTTGTCATTATACTTGGTTGAGTGTTTTATGCTCGAGGTACAGAAAGTATTACTGCATAACTCTGAACATGAGAGAGAGGGAAAGAGAGAGAGAGAATCAGTAGCGACTATATTGTCTATAGTGTAAGACAAGGTGTAGAGACAACTAACTATAACACCTTGGCTATACTGTATATATTCAATCTGTCTAATTGTTATAGTGTTAGGCATTACTGTCTCCCCTGTCTCAACATTTTCTATCTCTGTCTCTTAATGTACAGTCCTCTTGCATCATCTCGCATCTCATCATCGTCTCTGTTTGTCTCTCAGGAGGTGTTGATGTCTGTCTAATGTCTCAATTGTTGGTGTTCTGTGAGAGGAAGAATCTTGAGGTCAAGGTTGTTCAGGGGAGGAGGAGAGGAGATAGAAAAGTAAGATACGAAGGAAGGAGAAGGAAGATGAGGGAGGCAGGTGAAGGAAGATAAGGGTGAGAAGCGGAAGGGAAGTATTTAAAGGGAAAGAAAAAATAGAAAGATGGGGAGAGAGTGAAGGTAGGAAGGACAGGGGGGAGTTTTTTTGGGCATTAGTAAAAGAGGATACGGGGAGAGATGGAAGAGATAAAGGAAAGACCGGAAGGAGAAATGAGGAGGCGGAGAGAAAAATACAAAAAGAAAAGGGAATTGAAGGGAGGAAGGATAATATGTTTTTATAAGTGTGATTAATGATGAACCCAAGAAGAGAGAGAGATAAAAGTGAAAGGAAAGGAAGGGGAAGGAAAAGGAGGAGAATAATGAGGACATGAAGAAAGAATTATAAGAAAATGAGGAAAATATATAGATTTTCTTTTGCAATTTGGATAAAAAAAAAACATAGACGCTTGTTGAAAATAGGAAAATATATTCTCGTTAGCTCCAAATTTCACCATTAATATTACGAAGAAACATATTTATTTCAATGAGAGTTATAGAATTTGTTTACTAAATGTTTCAAGTACTAGCAGGCCACACTACCCTTGAGCATTACTGGCAGACCTTCGGCAGTACTGACAGAAGGAAGTAACGAGTCTTATAAGCAGTAGTTTAAGAGAGGATCCTGTGCTCTCCCACCCACAGTTAAAAGTCGTTAAATAAATGATATGATATAATCTTAGGTGGGAGTTTCACCCAATGTATTCCGGGGATTAGACTGCAATTATTCATAGAGTAGGGTGTGTCATACGGAGGCGAATTTTTTTTTGAGTTTGAAAAATCGGCCCATGGTATTAATGATGTAGTTCTATGTGCAGAATCATGTGATATCTTCAGATTTGAAACGTTTTTATTTTTTGCTAGGTAAATTTTAACTTGAAATCTTATGAAAATTCAGTATTCCCACCCTTTTACCAACACCACTAAATAGCTTATTTAAAGTAAAGTAAATGTATCAGGTTAATCTATTAGGATGAAAATGATCCAGAATAGTGAAACGAATGATCTTGACACATTTATTAAATTTAATATTCCTTTAGAAAACAAAATCATCAAATACAAAAACCGGTTTTACTACTACGACCCGGTGTTGCTGCACACCATAGAGAACATGTCTTTCTTGCTTCTGTTCTACTCATCACCTCCCTGCTGACCACCTGAGCTCGGATGTAGCCTTCCCTCCTCTCCTGGCTGTACACGTGACGCTGGCCTCGCTCACTTGCTGTACACAACGCTCTATATTCTGGGTGTGCGAGGGCCAGGCAGGGACATGCATGGGGTTGTCCAGGAAAGCTCTGACTTGAACATTGGTGAGGCTGCAGGTAAGAGGGGCTCACTGCCAGCCTGGATGTTATCCAGATCTATGAGATCAGTGAGGTCTTGGCACCTAGATTGACTTCAGGAGTCTTCCTGACCCTGAAGGAATCGTCACCAACTGATTCGTCATGCCGTCTCATAAGTCTCATATCCAAGATCTTTTTGACTGCCACTCTTCTCTCCTCCTCATCCTTACTGAAGAGCATTGTCTGCAGAACTGCCTCGGGATGAGCATACCAGGAAGATCTCCTCACAGTCTGCTCCACAATCTGAACAACCTTCCTTGGCTGACTCCTCAGGAGCTCAAGCTGGAAGAGAACATGCCTCGGACCTTCGGAGAACGATGACTTGACCTTGGTGTTGAACCAATTTGGCAAGTAGACACTCACGATGAATTGGACAACAAGTCTCAGGTTGTGAAGCTGGTTCCCTTTCAGTTTATGATGAGCGACCCAAATTCTGCAGAACCTGAGAGCCGTTGTGAGCCACCTAGAATGTGAGACTGGACCTATCTGCAGGTAAGCAAGTCTATCAGGCGTGACCCCAGTTTTGATGGCACTGCAAATCATGTAACCATAGTACTGGTCAGTACTCAGGTCGTCAATGACAGTATGTGCAAGCTCAACGAGTGGAGGGCCAACTGTGATTTTTTCAAAGCTCGGATTTATTTCTAACTCAGTGGCAGAGTCCAGCATCTTGCCAAGAGGACCAGACCATCTGTTGTTTGAAAGAGTCTTGCCATCCATCTCCTGGATCAGATGTCTGAGTGGCAACTCGTTGGTGTGGAGGTCACAAACAATCCAGACCAGCTTCCTCCCAATCTTCCGCTCTATCCACTGTATGACCCCCTTGCCCACAGCCATTTCGTGTTGGTGCTGTCCCCTCAATGGCCTGCAGGGGTCTGGTCTACGTTCCTATCTCTGAGCCAGTTCACAATGTTATCTGCCACTATCTCGGCTGGTTTCCTGATGTCATCTTTCTCTGGAGTGAAATGCCACAAACCAGCACCTCCTGGTTCACTGCAGCAGGAGTAGTGTTCCTCCTCACCATGGCAGGGAACAACTTGTCAGAATCTCCAACTTTTCATGAACACTTTAGTGTATTACTTCCCATCAAGAACAAACAATTGATTCCATTTTCTCTTATCCTTATCAAACTCCTCTTCTAGGTTACTGACAGAACACTCCTGAGCTCTCCTTACTTTGTTATGATCTATCACCAGGTGAACATCATCAGGTGTTATCAAACCACCGTCAATCTAGGCAGCTGTTGCTATCTCTGCAGTTTCTCTGAGACCAGTGTGGTGTCGCATGCTGGCCAAAGCTATGCTCGGGATATCTTTCCTATTTCGAATCTTATGCCTGGAAGGTTTGGGATCATTATTTTCTGGGTTAGGGACAAAGTCACCATTCTCCTGGTCAGCACTCGGATCAGCCATGGGAAGTCATTAAACTCTGAATCAGCTTGACTCCAATCATCGGCCTTTTTTACCTCACCCTGGGCCTTCTCAAGTCTCTTTCTCAGCTCTTCTCTTCTGTCTCTCTGTGGCAGCCTCCTGTCTCTTGGACTCCGGAATATCTTGGCTAAATCATGAGAACTATATGCTTTGACGAAATGCCAGTTCGATCACAGGAATCTTTGAGTTCACTTGCAAATACAGGAGATGTAGATAGTTTACAGTCACGATCGCATCAAACTCAGGACAGAGAACAATTGGGCACTTGCAAACAATTATGTCAAATAACTGGTCCAGTTGCTTGTAAAGCTGTCACTTAACTGCAAAGTTTTCCTCTCCCAAGAATTTTCCCAACTATTGCAACAGTCTCTCACTAATCTTCTTCTGACTTGTTGGTATGACTGGGCTTAGACTGAGATTGTAGAGTGTACTGTGCCAAGACAGCTTTGGTCATATCACTGGCAATGTCTTTGTTTGTGTAAGTTCTTTGGATTCTTTTCACTGATTTGCCTGATTAAAACACCGTATCTCAAAGCATCTCTCAATGTAGGCAACTCCGACTTCAGGAGCTCTCTCCCAGACCCAAGACAGTGACTGAGATGGCTGGATTTTTGGTTCCTCGTCCTGACACAAGCAGCCATCGCAAATATTATCAACTTATAAATGCATCAGAATCTGAAACAGAAAAATATATTGTTAGTTGGGTTGTTAAAGAATGAAGTCAGAAAGCAATGTTCACTATTTAATTGTAATGCACTAATGCAGCTGTACGTTAGATTTTCGATAAATTTCACGCTAAAATTTACCTAGCAAAAGGTTGCAAAATATTGAAACTGAAATTATTTTCTGTTTATATACACTAAAATCTACCAAAAAAGTGATGGGCCATTAGTTTTAGCTGATCTTCCCTCCTATGACACACCCCATTCATAGAGTTATCCTTGTGTGTTTAGGATTATCCATCGTTCTTCAAGGATTTACATGTCTTTGTTCATGGATTATCGCCTCGTTCACGGAGGATAAGGTCACCCTACTTAATGTATTAAATCATCATACTAAGTAGAGTGACATTGTCCTTGTTAGGTATTTATGTCGTCACTTCAGTTAGCATGAAGGTAAGGGTTTATACGGTGTCTCCCTTAATGAGTTGGTCGTAAGGTTGTGGAGTGAGTCTTTAGTGTTTATATCACTACAGCACACGTTGAGGAAGTGACTTATCCCAACACACGGAGGCTATAACTTGTATCCTGTGTTACGAACCCCTCCACCCAGCACTACGAAGCACGCCATCTATTATCCTGATCTACCTACCCAGCACCACGAGCAACGCCATCTAGGGACGAGACACGAGTATGACTCGTCTTAGTTACCACTCCGAGGTTTCCCTTCTCCCTATCCTGGTTGTTGCGTCACCTCCTCAAAGTCTTCTTTGTCAGCTCCAATTCGAGGAGAGAGCACTTGGCTCTGGGAAGTGACCACAGGATCGTATCCTCTAAACCTACGTGCAGTGACTACCTACCGTCTTCTACAATACTCAGCCTTACTCGTCAGCCATCTCAGCTCCTCACTTAAGTACTAGTATCTTGTATTAATTTCCCCACGTCCACTTGCTTCGAGATTGTTTTATGTTTATTAATATGTATATACTGTTAATGTTTAGGTTAAGTTTGGTTAAGGGTAATTTATAAGCTGAATATTTTGTTAAGGGATTTATGGTACTCTATTATACACAACGAAAACTCGCATCCTTTGTCTACCCTTTTATAGTCCGATTGTCTTTGTTTTTTTTTTATTGTTGTTACCTGTTGGGATCTGGTTAGACGTATAACTATATTCTAAATCCTAACTCAAATAAATGGCGACCGTGATAGGACACGACCTTTAAGTACTATATTCTTCCTCCCTTGTTACCAGTGTTAATTTTTATTCCCAGCTACTTGTTCACAATTGCCACGGTGGTTTAAAGTTTCCTTCATATGTGTGTGCATATATTGGTATTATCGTACAGTAAGAGTGACAGACGTAGGATATTAGGTTCCAAGTGTCATAAGGCTTACCTGTTATTACACGTGGCAGTTGTGTAGTAAGTCTTATCGAGTGTTGGGAAGAATCCGGATCTGTTTAATGCCGTACCCTCACTCCAGAGTAGGTTGTTCCATAGTCACTAGTTTACGGTGAAGTGATATCTTGGGACGCCACGCTCTACCAGGACCCCATAATTATAAAACCTCAATTATTGTTCTTCTCATTATCTCATTCAGGGTCAATCATACCATTTATCAGGGTTGTTAATCCGGATCTTTATATTAATGCCGTAATACGCCCTACCTCTTTCAAGTATATCAGGGTTGTTAATCCGGATCTTTATATTAATGCCGTAATACGCCCTACCTCTTTCAAGTCTCTTATCCTTATCTAAGGATCTTCTCAGAAGAACAATAATCATAAGTGTAATTTCTCTAGGTATAACTTGGTTAGTTTTCGGGACTTTCTGGTTATCTACTGCCGTGATATTTTCTAGGGTTATCCACTTATCTTATCTTTGGACCATTAGTTAATTTATCCTATTTTTCTTAACAATGGCCACCTCAGGTTTTGATCTCCAGGATTTTATTGAAAATCCTTCCGTAGCTAAATTACGTGTTAATATCCTGAAGAAAGAATGGAAAGAAATAGCCAACTATTATAATATCCCATTTTCACAGCAACTGACTAAGGAAATTATAAAAAATCATGTGATTGAAGTGCTGGTTCAACATGAAGTTTCAAAGAATCCGCTGTTGACAGATTAACGCCCATGTCCAAGAAACTTCAACCACTATCCACCACCCCTCCTCACTCAGACGTTGCTTCAGGTCTGGCTAGCCCTCAAGAAAAAACACAAAGAGTAGACGCCTTAGAACTAGAACGAGCTAGGTTCGAGTTCCAAATCAAAATGAAAGAACTAGAGTTGGAACAGGCCAAGTTGGAGCAGCAGGCCAAGTTGGAGCCTGAAGAAAGGTCGGAACAGGCCAAGTTGCAGCATGAAGTAAAGTTGGAACAGGCCAAGTTGGAACAGGCCAAGTTGGAGCAAAAGTTGGAGCATGAGGGAAGGATGGAACGGGCCAAGTTGGAGCAGGAGGTTAGACTGAAAGAACTACAGGTAAGAGAGATAGAAGTCACCTTAACATCGGAGTTTAGATCAAAAGAAGTGGCATTAAGAGAGAAACTAGCTGC
>NW_024734898.1:0-9676 GCF_018991925.1 Homarus americanus | reverse complement strand
TCACTACATATAACACCAGCTAACATCACTACATATAACACCACCCATCATCACTACATATAACATCATCCATCATCACTACTGTACATATAACTCTATCCATCATCACTACATATAACACCATCCAGCATCACTACATATAACACCAACCATCATCACTACATATAACATCATGCATCATCACTACATATAACGCCATCCATCATCACTACATATAAAACCATCCTATCATCACTACATATAACATCATCCATCATCACTACATATAACACCATCCATCACTACATATAGAACCATCCTATCATCACTACATATAATATCATCCATCATCACTACATATAACACCATCCAACATCACTACATATAACACCACCCATCATCACTTCATATAACATCATCCGTCATCACTACATATAACTCTATCCATCATCACTACATATAACACCATCCAGCATCACTACATATAACACCAACCATCATCACTACATATATCATCATGCATCATCACTATATATAACACTATCCATCATCACTACATATATTACCCTCCTATCATCACTACATATAACACCATCCATCATTACTACATATAACGCCATCCTTCATCACTACATATAACACCATCCATCATCACTACATATTATAACACCATCCATCATCTCTACAAACACCAGTCCTCAACACTATAGTGATAAACAGAGCTTCATTTTGTTGTCAATTTCTTTAAATTCCAACCTTATTAAACCGTAATTCTTTCTGTATGGTCAAATTTTGATTTGACCTCAGTGAGAGAGCTGCTAGTGTCAGTAAATCACAATGGTGTTCCGACGCACTGTAACAAAAGTTTCAAAGGTTGAGGTGAAGCCTTGCCAGGTGAAGGAGAAGGGCCCCGATCTAACAAACTGCAGACCACAAAGCACACTAAACCTCAAAACAACAAGAAGAAGGAAACTACCACTTTCTGCCATGTACAAAAGGACCAGTACCTGCCATGGGGAGACTACATCTTCACTGGGAAAAAGACAAAGAACAACAAGAAGCGTTGACCCAACATTTCTGATATTTAAAAATAATAAAAAACATATTAATTGATTTTGTTTGTATTATTTATGCTTTTATTATTTTCAACTGTAAACGTGCTGTTTTGGGAATATATTTTGAGTTACATAATATTTAGGTACAGCAGTTTATTTCACTGTATCTCCTTGTGTGAGTGTGTGGGTAGTGTGTGGATAGTGTGTGGGTACTATGGGTGTGTGGGCATTATGGAGAACTAGTCATGGCTAACTGTGACCCTATATACGGGTTACATCGGCCTTAACGCCCTTGTCTCAGCGCTATCTCATATATCCATATTTCACATATTTGAAAGTATTAGATAACCAAAATATCTGGAAAATATTTAGTTAAAAATACAAATAATAAAACAAAATCGAAAACAGAAAGAAAAAACAATACCCGTGAAAGTGGAAATAAGGAGGAGGCAGAGCAGACGATACACAGGAAGGCAGTAATCATCATCCCCGTGTGAACCAGCCAGAGAAGAACTCCTTCGCCTCACCGTCCACCCGCGTACGATCAGCTGAGTGAAGTTGCCTCGTGTTGCAGTAAACTTTATCTGTAAAAGGACAATTTACTTTTACTTTTATTGTTTATCTTACTGTTTATAACTGTTTATTTTCTCTTACATAATGTACACTAAGTATGGGAGTGTACAGTAAGTTATACCGGATGGCAACAAATTCACATTCGTCTTGCAAATATTAAAACATTACCCTAACAACAGTATTGTATAACAATACGAGCTAAAGTGATGTGTAAAAAGGTCGGTTGCAAAAAGAAATATTATTCTTTTAAGTCTTTTTCAGTTTGTTCAGTGTTAACAACATTATAGGTCATATTTCATGCAGTATGCATATACAATGTTTGCTGAAGGTTTAATACCTTTCTGTTTACTGATGATGTAAAACCCTCGTTAAAATACTTTAGAGTCGTTTACAAAATATTTGGTGCGTTTCCGGAGCATTGTATGTTTTTACAGCATGCGAGGCGGCAGGTATGTGGAGTTTTAAGAGCACTTCACGCTATAGCTCAGTTGGCCACGGATTAGCGAATTACGAACTGAAAATGTTTGGATCGTCATCTGTTTCGTGTAAGCTGTGTCGGACATTTTGTGCTACATTAAAGTCCAGCGATCTGTGGCAGCTGTCGGGCTCCTGCCTGACCACCCTTTGCCTAAGAAGAGCGATTGTCTGAAGGTGTTCGAGTAGTTACTCAATAGTGAAAAAGTGATATGGAGTCCCATTGACATGGCTGCCAGTTAGGGACAGTCTGGATACGGCACACTACATAGCATGTCTTCGGAAAGTAAAGGAGGCCGTGTAGCCAAGACTGCACTCAACCGCCTTCACTTCCCCAATTACAGCTAGGTGGACTGAGAGCGCCTCGGGATTATCATATTTATAATGTCAGACGGTAACACCATCCCCTTGACACCTCGGAGACTATACAGTACTGTGTTCGGGGCGTGTTTGTGGGTCTCTACTGCCGCCTCCCTATCGTTGAGTTGCTCCCCACTTACCGTAACCAGTCGAGGTCACTGTGGGAGGCCATGTACGGTACAGTACAGTACAGAGTCACGCCCCCCTCAACAACGTCCGCACCTCGCCTGCTGAATACAGTATTTGCAAATGTGACCATAAACCCCAACAATTGTAGCAAATTACAAGTCCCGGGATTTGCCCCTGGTATTAACACAGTGACAAGCGTCCCATTCCTGGTAAGTAGCAGGTGGCCGGAGGTAGTGCAATCCTCTCCCAGACTACACGGAGATGAGAGAGAGCTGGCTGACCATCATGGTAAGGACGCTCACTATTTGGACCCCAGGGAGGCCATTATCGTAAGTTAAGTGAAAGGCATTTGGAATACTGGACGACTAGACGCTATATGAATTTCTTTACCCTAGTTTTCCCACCGATAATAATGAGTACAAGGGAGGTAGTCTCATCGGCGTTCATCAACACCATAGCCGTCTCAGTTACCTATTGCTCGTACAAGGTTTTTGAATGAAATAGTTTTACTAATATCAGGAACTTTCAAACTACTACAGGAAATAATATATATATATATATATATATATATATATATATATATATATATATATATATATATATATATATATATATATATATATATATATATATATATATATATATATATATATATATATATATATATATAACAATAAATTATAACAAAAAGTGTTTGTATGTCATGCCGGACGAGAGTAATGTATCGCCCCTGCGTTTTTTCGACGAATTTTGCTTCACTAACTGAAAAAATCAATTACGAGCAGCTTGTACAACGATGTGCCGGAAAATGCCATTACGAGAGCAAAAATGGTGTTGCTGGCACTTTGTTCCATTTAGTCAAAGAAGATGACATTGAATGAATTTAATACAATGCGTATGTGGTGAACGAGCCAAGTGAAAATATGACATATTGAGCTACTTAATGAGAGAGAGAGAGAGAGAGAGAGAGTTAATAGACTCTAGATGAGAGACAATTCCTCAACCACACCATTAAGCACCAACAAAAAATTTCACCGCTATACCATAAATCCGAGCGTTAGTAGACATTATCAGCACCTACCTGTCTACCCACCATTATTGGCTCTTAAATTATGGTGCAATATGGTGCAATATGGTGCAATAGGGTTGATTTTATGGTGCTGATGTGCCCTTCCCATGTTATAGACGCGAGAGAAGGTTTGTTTACATTGGGATGCCGTCATAGTCCTCTCTGGTGGCGAGAGTACTGACTGAGGGTATAGGGGAGGAAGAGGAGGAGGAGGATAAACAGGAGGGGGAGGAAAAGATGGAGAAAAAGGTGAGAGAGAGAGCGAATAAGAACACCAACACAACATCAAAAACCCAACCAATACTAAAATAATATAACGAAATTAGAGACGAAAAATATAACAAACAATATAAGAAAATGAGCAGGAATGAACACCAAGGTCAGAAAAAGAGCAGGAATGAACACCAAGGTCAGAAAAAGAGCAGGAATGAACACCAAGGTCAGAAAAAGAGCAGGAATGAACACCAAGGTCAGAAAAAGAGCAGGAATGAACACCAAGGTCAGAAAAAGAGCAGGAATGAACACCAAGGTCAGAAAAAGAGCAGAATGAACACCAAGGTCAGAAAAAGAGCAGGAATGAACACCAAGGTCAGAAAAAGAGCCAAGGTCAGAAAAAGAGCAGGAATGAACACCAAGGTCAGAAAAAGAGCAGGAATGAACACCAAGGTCAGAAAAAGAGCAGGAATGAACACCAAGGTCAGAAAAAGAGCAGGAATGAACACCAAGGTCAGAAAAAGATACAAACACTGATTAGAAGAGAAAATATAAACATTGTGAACAAAATATAAAACGCAGAATGTGAAATGAATAAGAAACGTTAAGTGTTTTATATTCAAGAGACAATAAACGGATCAAGGTACAAAAAGTAAAGGTAAATAGATGAAAAAAAAATACAAAGTGAAGAAATTAGAATCTCCTCTTCGTAAATTGAGAGCAGCAGCAGGAGGGGGGGGGGAGGGCATGAAATGGTCAATAATGTTCCATAAATCAGAGGAAATGTCGCAGAATCGGAGCAGCTGAGCCAATATTTGACCTCTGGTTTGCATAATTCGAAGCGCCAAATTTTTCACCAGCGTAGAGTTAAGGCAGCTCGGTGTAGGACGGGGAAATACCTCATACATTTTGACTTAGTGAGCCGCCGTCACCCACCTGGCCAGGTACGGTACACAGTCAGGTTAAATCATCAACTCATCTTTTTTTTTTCAATTGGGAGGAGTATTTAATCATCATGAAAAAGACGAATAAAGCTCAAATTACACACACACACACACCGTAAATTGACTTATTCACGATATTCGGTCGCTTATGAGAGAGAGAGAGAGAGAGATTAATTCAGAGCGTGACGTGCACAAGTCAGTAGGATTAATAATAAACTTTTGTTGTCCGGAACTGAGAACTCTAACAAACTCTCTTTTTCTCCCTTTCCTATGACTTGAAATTACGATGGTGTCAGAGTGTGTGTGTGTGTGTGTGTGTTGAAGAGGAACATGAATGATAAAGTCTTCTGTACTAAATGTTATCTCCTGGAACCACCGCGTGATGCCTAGATAAGGAGTGTAAGGAGGAACTTATGTTTCTTTAGCTCTGGGTCTGGTGAAGTTATACAAACAACTGTTTATGGCAACTTGGGTCCTTTACAGACTCTCCCTGTATAATAGAGTATATGTTTATGAAGGGGAAGATGCAGAGAGACATTTTTTTAGGCATGTTTGTCGGGAAGAGCCCAAGGTCATGAATGGAATGCCTGTCGTCTGATATAGTGAAGAATAAATGTACAGTTTATCTGACTGCACGACGCTAGAGACGCTCTCTAATACAAGGAATACCAACAAGACCATTAATGACGACGCTACACTGAAACACAACTTTTAGGGTTGGTAGCAAAAATAATTCGAGGAAAGTAACATCTGGTGAACCGGAAAGTTTGATTAAAATTTTTTAAATATGACAGTTTTTCGCTCTAGTTTGTGTAACGTGGATTATAAAATACACAAACTTATTAAGCTGAGGCGCAACGAATATGAAACAAACACACACACACACACAGACTTAACATTTTCATGAACGTAGGCAAAAGTATTTACATTTCCAGACTTTTCTTACAAAACAATAATCTTAATCACAACATTTTAATCATTCGTCATTTTTTAAACTTAAGTTCCACCAAATGATAAGCAACACTTCCTAAAAAAAAAATCGTTGCTACATATTTTTACATTTTCCGCCATAGGAGTGAGCCGAGCCAAACTAAAACACGATAATCATTACACAATGCACCAGTAATCATCACAGTTCAGTAAAAGAGACACAACACTAAACTCGTTACGTGTTCCCTCGCTAACACTACTGACAACGACTGATTGAAACATATTTGTTGAAGGACGCCAGGCTGCAATGGTCGCTGCAAAATCTAAATGCGAAATACATGATCAAGGCAACAATGGTGTTTTGTCTGTCCTGTCTGACCTTTGTTGCTGAGTTTAAAGGAAATACACTCACTGACTCACACAGTTATTTTGAGAGAGAGAGAGAGAGAGAGAGAGAGAGAGAGAGAGTATGTGTGTTTGTGTGTGTGTCCATTCAAAACAGGTATGTTTTTAATTAGTGGGAGTGTCTGTCGTAACACTAAACAAAAGATTCCTAGTAGTGTCTTTGTTCTTCAAATGTTATAAATAAGACGACAGCTTTTGGTGGAAACTATGCTGGTAGTATTAGTGTAAGAAGCTGACAGTCTCAAACTTCATTGTTATCTTAATAAACAAACAATGCATCAGTTTAATACAATGAAAAAATAGCTTGAAGAATGGCGCTGGTTATCATTAATTACCCTCAATATACAGCACAGTACATGGAGGTATTGTCCAATATTTCCTAACACCATCATGTTAAGACCTGAAGCAACACATCACCATTTAAAGCTAAAATCACCGAGTGTTTTATTCACAAGTCTTTTGTTTTCATTTTTAGCTTCAGCTAATTATTATTTTCTTAAAGCATCAAATCATATTTTGCACATTTTGAAACAGAGTTTTACAGAAAATTTATATATTCAATTTGTCAATTTATGCACCGAGTGAGGTGAGAGAGTGGCTCTGACCTTTCAGATAATGGATTTTGAGAATGATGGACAGCGACTGTTTGGTGTCTGGAGTACACTAGAATTTTCTTTTCTTAAATTAATTCTATCTATAATACCATTGTGTGTAAATTACATTGTAATATATTCTCCACAGTTTTTATTTTTTCCTCTCCTGTGCATCTCAAATAAAATATGTAAGACGTAAAAGTGACAAATTATTTCATTTTGTAATAGTCAATGTGTTGTGTTGAAACAAGAGCCCCGACAAATACTGTGTTGCTCCTTTGATGAAAAACTTGCATGTCTGTTTTGCTTTTTGTTTACGCCAGAGTTTAACGACCTGGTTCCTGCAAATATTATCATAAAAATTTTCAAATTTTCGCGTCCACTCCAAATGTTGATGGTAAAAATATGTAGATGGAACACGGCAGGTGGGAGCTTCATGTCGACAAACATTTGAATACAATACAACAATTCAAAATGGCAATATAAATATATAACTGACAGCAAATTCGTTCAATTGTGTGTATATATATATATATATATATATATATATATATATATATATATATATATATATATATATATATATATATATATATATATATATATATATATATACGGCGCCATCAGCTCGATGAACAGGCTTTGTGTGAAATATAACAGAGTCTAGAACTGCTTTTAGTGTCCTTGTGGCTTAGCCGGTAAGCGTTCCCCAGTCACACCCAGTAGGTCGAGGGTTCGATTCCTTGCTGGTGAGGTCGTTGATTATATGTTCAAAGTCCGCGTGTTATATGGACTAAAAATGAAGTATATATATGTACCTCGCGTTTCATACCAGCTGGATTCGGTAAAATGCTACTGACACCACATAAGAGGCACGGGCAGTTTCCCAATGAGGTTCACGGCGCCATCAGCTCGATGAACAGGCTTTGTGTGAAATATAACAGAGTCTAGAACTGCTTTTAGTGTCCTTGTGGCCTAGCCGGTAAGTGTTCCCTAGTCCCACCCAGTAGGTCGAGGGTTCGATTCCTTGCTGGTGAGGTCGTTGATTATATGTTCAAAGTCCGCGTGTTATATGGACTAAAAATGAAGTATATATATGTACCTCGCGTTTCATACCAGCTGGATTCGGTAAAATGCTACTGACACCACATAAGAGGCACGGGCAGTTTCCCAATGAGGTTCACGGCGCCATCAGCTCGATGAACAGGCTTTGTGTGAAATATAACAGAGTCTAGAACTGCTTTTAGTGTCCTTGTGGCCTAGCCGGTAAGCGTTCCCTAGTCACACCCAGTAGGTCGAGGGTTCGATTCCTTGCTGGTGAGGTCGTTGATTATATATATATATATATATATATATATATATATATATATATATATATATATATATATATATATATATATATACACAAGTAAATCACTGTAGGTGCGAGTGATCCAAGTATATGCTGATAACCACAAGGAAACAAATAAACAAGAAGTTCCCAAGCGCTTTCGTGTAATTCACATCTTCAGGGATCTGTACTCACCCCTGAAGATGTGAATTACACGAAAGCGCATGGGAACTTCGTGTTTTCTTGTGGTTATCAACATATACAGGTGTATATATATATATATATATATATATATATATATATATATATATATATATATATATATATATATATATATATAAACGTGTGACACAGTAAACGAGGGTGAGGGAGGTGTAAACTGGTGCTTTTGGTGACGTACAGTTGGGTCGTTACAGCCTCCAGTATTCAGGCTTAGCAATTTCATGCTGTCATGTTGAAAATCCCGATAAGTTAAGTTTAATATAATTTGCGTTTCCCAAATATGATTTTTCCAAAATCAAAATGTAGCGATTTTCCCAAACCTACTACATCAGAAAAATTATTTTGAATATATATATATATATATATATATATATATATATATATATATATATATATATATATATATATATATATATATATATATATATATATATATGCAAATAAATCACTGTAGGTGCGCCTGATCCAGGTATATGCTGATAACCACAAGGAAAAAGAAAACACGAAGTTCCCAAGCGCTTTCGTGTAATTTACATCTTCAGGGGTGAGTACAGACTGTAGGAATTAAAATCAATAAACCTTAGTGATGGTCAGTTCAAAACTGATAATATGTTACATAAATTTATTTGTCAGTGGCCCAAGGTTAAAAATGCTTTGAAAACCTTTGATCTAGATGTATGATAGTTATTTTGTGGGTCCCTTATTTTTGACCTGACCTGACTAGTCACGTCACCCCCCCTTCTCTTAAGCTCCTCTACGTGTGTGTTGGTGTGGGGATTAGTGGATGACATCATTAAGACCTGACCTCATGTTTTTAAGGTCACCCTGTATATTTAAACCTCTCTCTGTCCATGTAATCCAGTTGCCTTTGTGAGGGCCACCGGGTGTGTGAGGACCACAGGCAATGTGAGGGCCACAGTTTGTGTGAGGGCCACTGGGTGTGTGAGGGCCACCGGGTATATAAGGGCCACCGGGTATGTGAGGGCCACTGGGTGTGTGAGGACCACTGGGTGTGTGAGGACCACTGGTTGTGTGAGGGCCACAGTGTGTGTGAGGGCCACTGGGTGTGTGAGGGCCACTGGGTGTGTGAGGGCCACCGGGTATATAAGGGCCACCGGGTATATAAGGGCCACCGGGTATGTGAGGGACACCGGGTGTGTGAGGGCCACCGGGTATGTGAGGGCCACAGTGTGTGTGAGGGCCACTGGGTGTGTGAGGGCCACCGGGTATATATGGGCCACCGGGTATATAAGGGCCACCGGGTGTGTGAGGGCCAGAGGGTATGTGAGGAATGCCGGGTGTGTGTGTGTGTAAGGGTCACAGGGTGTGTGAGGGCCATAGGGTGTGTAAGCGCCACAGGGTGTGTGAAGGCATCCGGGTGTGTGAGGGCCACCGGGTGT
>NW_024734897.1:0-24212 GCF_018991925.1 Homarus americanus | reverse complement strand
TCTCGAGTGACTACAACACATACACCTTCTCAAGTGACTACAACAGATACACCTCAAGTGACTAAACACATACACCTTCTCAAGGGACTACAACACATACACCTTCTCAAGGGACTACAACACATACATCTTCTCAAGTGCCTACAACACAGACCCCTTCTCAAGTGACTACAACACATACCCCTTCTCGAGTGACTACAACACCTACACCTTCTGCAGTGACTACAACACATACACTTTCTCGAGTACCTACAACACATGCACCTTCTCATGTGACTACAACAGATACACCTTCTCAAGTGACTACAACACCTACACCTTCTCAAGTGACAACAACACCTACACTTTCTCAATTGACTACAAAAGATACACCTTCTCGAGTGACTACAACACATACACCTAATCAAGTGATTACAGCACATACACCTTCTTGAGTGACCACAACACATACACCTTCTCAAGTGACTACAACACATACACCTACTCGAGTGACTACAACACATACACCTTCTTGAGTGACCACAACACATACACCTTCTCAAGTGACTACAACACATACACCTACTCGAGTGACTACAACACATACACCTTCTCGAGTAACTCCTACACATACACCCTCTCAAGTGACTACAACACATATATACCTTCTCGAGTGACATCACCACATACATCTTCTCAAGTGACTACAACACATACACCTTCTCAAGTGTCTACAACACATACACTGTCCTTCAAGTGACTACAACACATACACCTTCCGAGTGACTACAACGCCAACACCTTCCTCGGGAGTGACGACAACACATACACCTTCTCAAGTGACTACAACACATACACCTTTCTGAGTGACTACAACACATAGACCTTCTCTGTGTGACTACAACACATAAACCTTCTCAAGTGACTACAACATTATACGCCTTCTCAAGTGACTTCAACACATACCTTCGAGTGACTACAACACATACACATTCTCAAGTGACTACAACATATACACCTTCTCAAGAGACTACAACACATAAACCTTCTTAAGTGACTACAACACATGCACCTTCTCAAGTGACTACAACCCATACACCTTTTCAAGTGACTACAACACATACACCTTCTCAAGTGACTACAACCCATACATCTTCTCAAGTGACTACAACACATACACCTTCTCAAGTGACTACAACACATACACCTTCTCAAGTGACTACAACATATATACCTTCTCGAGTGACTACACCACATACTCCTTCTCAAGTGACTACAACACATACACCTCCTCAAGTGACTACAACACATACACCTTCTCAAGTGACTACACCGCATACACCTTCTCAAGTGACTACAACGCATAAACCTTCTCGAGTGACTACAACACAAACACCTTCTCAAGTGATTACAACACATACACCTTCTTGAGTGACTACAACACATACACCTTCTCAAGTGACTAAAACACATACACCTTCTCGAATGACTACTACACATACACCATCTTAAGTGACTACAACACATATATACCTTCTCGAGTGACTACACCAAATACACCTTCTTAAGTGACTACAACACATACACCTTCTCAAGTGACTACAATACATACACCTTCTCAAGTGACTACACCGCATACACCTTCTCAAGTGACTACAACGCATAAACCTTCTCGAGTGCCTACAACACATACACCTTCTCAAGTGATTACAACACAGACACCTTCTTGAGTGACTACAACACATACACCTTCTCAAGTGACTACAACACATACACCTTCTCGAGTGATTACAACACATACACCTTCTCGAGTGACTACTACACATACACCCTCTCAAGTGAGTACAACACATATATACCTCTCGAGTGACTACACCACATACACCTTCCTCAAGTGACTACACCACATACACCTTCTCAAGTGACTACAACACATACACCTTCTCGAGTGACGACAACACATACACCTCCTTGAGTGACTGCAGCTTGTACGCAGCCTATAAATTAATCGACAACATACACCTTCTCAAGTGACTACAGCGTACACCTTCTCATTGACTGCAACACATACGCAACCTACTCGGTGACTGCAACACATAAACCTTCTCCAAGTGAGCTACAACACACACACATTCTCAAGTGACTACAACACATGTACATTCTCGAGTGACTACAACACACACACCTTCTCAATTGACTACAAAAGATACACCTTCTCAATTGACTACAACAGACACACCTTCTCAAGTGACTACAACACATACACCTTCTCGAGTGACTACAACACATGCACCTTCTCAAGTGACTACAACACATACACTTTCTCAAGTGACTACACCACATACACCTTCTCAAGTGACTACAACGCATAAACCTTCTCGAGTGACTACAATACATACACCTTCTCAAGTGATTACAACACATACACCTTCTTGAGTGACTACAACACATACACCTTCTCAAGTGACTACAACACAAACACCTTTTCGAGTGATTACAACACATACACCTTCTAGAGTGACTTCTACACATACACCCTCTCAAGTGACTACAACACATATATACCTTCTCAAGTGACTACACCACATACACCTTCTCAAGTGACTACAACACATACACCTTCTCAAGTGACCACAACACATACACCTTCTCAAGTGACTACAACACATACACCTTCTCGAGTGACTACAACGCCTACACCTTCTCGAGTGAGTACAACACATACACCTTCTCAAGTGACTACAACACATACACCTTCTCGAGTGACTACAACACATACACCTTCTCGAGTTACTACAACACATACACCTTCTCAAGTGACTACAACACATACACCTTCCCAAGTGACTACAACACATATACCTTCTCGAGTGACAACAACACATAAACCTTCTCAAGTGACTACAACAGATACACTTTCTTAAGTGACTACAACACATGTACCTTCTCAAGTGACAACAACACATAAACCTTCTCAAGTGACTACAACAGATACACGTTCACAAGTATCTACAACACATACACCTTCTCTAGTGACTACAACACCTACACCTTCTCAAGTGACTACAACATATATACCTTCTCGAGTGACTAAAACACATACACCTTCTCAAGTGACTACAACACATATACACCTTCTCAGTGATTACAACACATACACCACTCCAAGTGACTACAACACATACACAGCCTATCAGTGACTACAACACATACATCTTGTCAAGTGACTACAATACTATACACCTTCTCCAGTGACTGCCTTGCTTTACCTTCTTGTGTGACCTACAACACATAAACAACCCTGCTCAAGTGACTTACACAACACATGCACCTTCTCCATTGACTTCCTTACATATGCAACTATCAGTGACTACAAGCTTACATACACCTTCTCAAGTGAGCTTCCACAAACATATATACGCAGCCCCCTCAGAGACTACAACACATACACATCTTCTCAAGTGACTACAACACATACACCTTCTCAAGTGACTACAACACATACACCTTCTCAAGTGACTACACCGCATACACCTTCTCAAGTGACTACAACGCATAAACCTTCTCGAGTGACTACAACACATACACCTTCTCAAGTGACTACAACACCTACACCTTCTCAAGTGACAACAACACCTACACTTTCTCAGTTGACTACAAAAGATACACCTTCTCAATTGACTACAACAGATACACCTTCTCGAGTGACTACAACACATACACCTAATCAAGTGATTACAGCACATACACCTTGGTGACCTGTACATACGCAGCTACTCAAGTGACTGCAACTTTTATACACCTACTCAGTGACTACAACATACGCAACCTGCTCGGTGACTATACATACACCATCTAAAGTGACTGCAACACATTTTATGCCTTCTCGGGTGACATCACCCATACACCTTCTCGAGTGACTACAACACATACACCTTCTCGAGTGACTACAACACATACACCTTCTCGAGTGACTACAACACATACACCTTCTCGAGTGACTACACTACATACACCTTCTCGAGTGACTGCAACACATACACCTTCTCGTGTGACTACAACAAATACACCTTCTCGACTGACTACAACACATACACCTTCTCGTGTGACTACAACACATAAACCTTCTCAAGTGACTACAACACATACACCTTCTCAAGTGACTACAACACATACACCTTCTCGAGTGACTACAACACCTACACCTTCTCCAGAAGTGACAACAACACATACACCTTCTCAATTGACTACAACATATATACCACTCGAGTGACTACAACATATACACCTTCTCAAGTGACTACAACACATACACCTTCTCCAGTGACTACAACACATACCCCTTCTCAGGTGACTACAACACATACACCTTGTCAAGTGACTACAGCACATTCACCATCACGAGTGTCTACAACAGATGCACCTTCTCAAGTGGCTACAACACATACATCTTCTCAATGACTACAACAGATACACCTTCTCAAGTGACTACAACACATACACCTTCTCAAGTGACTACAACACATACACCTTCTCAAGTGACTACAACACATACACCTTCTCAAGTGACTACAACACATACACCTTCTCAAGTGACTACAACACATACACCTTCTCAAGTGACTACAACATATATATCTTCTCAAGTGAACTGCAACACATACACCTTCTCAATGACTACAATAGATACACCTTCTCAAGTGACTACAACACATACACCTTCTCAAGTGACTACAACATGCATTCCATCTCCAGTGACTACAACACATACACCTTCTCAAGTGACTACAAAAAATATACCATCTCGAGTGACTACAACACATACACCTTCTCAAGTGACTACAACACATACACCTTCTCAAATGACTACAACAGATACACCTTCTCAATTGACTACAACACATACGCAACTACGGTGACTACAACAGATGCGCAACCCCTATCTCCAGTGACTACAACACATACGCAGCTATCAAGTGACTACAACATACGCAAGCCTTCTCCAGAAATTATTCTAACATATACCATCTCAGTGACTACAACACCTTACACCTTCTCAGAAGTGACTACCAACACATACACCTTCTCCAAGTGACTACAACATATATGCAACTACTCAGTGACTACAACACATTATACCGCAGCTTCCCCAAGTGACTACAACACATACACGTTTTCAGTGACTACAACACATACACAGCCTATCAGTGACTACAACACATACACAGCCTACTCAGTGGCTACAACACTTATAGACAGCCTCAGTGACTACAACACATACACCTTCTCAAGTAACAACAACACATACACCTTCTCAAGTGACTACAACACATACACCTTCTCAATTGACTACAGCACATACACCTTCACGAGTGACTACAACAGATGCACCTTCTCAAGTGACTACAACACATACACCTTCTCAATGACTACAACAGATACACCTTCTCAAGAGACTACAACACATACACCTTCTCAAGTGACTACAACATATATACCATCTCCAGTGACTACAACGCATACACCTACTAAAGTAACTACAACATATATACCATCTCGAGTGACTACAACACATACACCTTCTCATGTGACTACAACACATACACCTTCTCAAGTGACTACAACAAATACACCTTCTCAAGTGAACTGCAACACATACACCTTCTCAATGACTACAATAAATACACCTTCTCAGGTGACTACAACACATACCCCTTCTCAAGTGACCACAACATATATACCATCTCAAGTGACTACAACACATACACCTTCTAAAGTGACTACAACACATTCACCGTCTCTAGTGACTACAACACATACACATTCTCGAGTGACTACAACACATACACCTTCTCAAGTGACTACAAAAGATGCACCTTCTCAAGAGACTACAACACATACACCTTCTCTAGTGACTACAACACATACACCTTCTCAAGTGATCACAACACATACACCTCTCAAGTGACAACAACACATATTTCCTCAAGTGATTACAACACATACACCCCTCTCAAGTGATACAACATATATATCTTCTCGAGTGACTACAACACATACACCTTCTCGAGTGACTACAACACATACACCTTCTCAAGTGACTACAACACATACACCTTCTCAAGTGACTACAACACATACACCTTCTCTATTGACTACAACACATACACCATCTCGAGTGCCTACAACACATACACATTCTCAAATGACTACAACAGAGTACACCTTCTCAAGTGACTACAACAAATACACCTTCTCAAGTGAACAGCAACACATACACCTTCTCAATGACTACAACAGATACACCTTCTCAAGTGACTACAACACATACACCTTCTCAAGTGACTACACCATCTCAAGTGACTACAACACATACACCTTCTCAAGTGACTACACCATCTCAAGTGACTACAACACATACACCTTCTCAAGTGACTACACCATCTCAAGTGACTACAACACATACACTTTCTCAAGTGACTACAACACATTCACCGTCTCTAGTGACTACAACACATACACATTCTCGAGTGACTACAACACATAAACCTTCCCGAGTGACTCCAACACATACACCCTCCTATGACTAATATCTCTAGATCACAACACATACACCTTGTCAAGTGACTACAACATATATACCTTCTCCAGTGACTACTCCACATACAACTTCTCAAGTGACTACAATATATATACCATATGGAGTGACTACAACACATACACCTTATCAAGTGACTACAACAGATGCACCTTCTCAAGAGACTACAACACATACACCTTCTCAATGACTAAAACAGATACACCTTCTCAAGTGACTACAACATATATACCATCTCGAGTGACTACAACACATACACCTTTCAAGTGACTACAACATATATACCATCTCGAGTGACTACAACACATACACCTTCTCAAGTGAACTGCAACACATACACCTTCTCAAGTGACAACAACACATTCACCTTCTCTAGTGACTACAACACATACACCTTCTCGAGTGACTACAACACATACACCTTCTCGAGTGACTACAACACATACACCTTCTTAAGTGACTACATTACATACACCTTCTCAAGTGACAATAACACATACACCTTCTCAAGTGACTACAACACATACACCTTCTCAAGTGACTACAACATATATATCTTCTCAAGTGAACTGCAACACATACACATTCTCAATGACTACAATAGATACACCTTCTAAAGTGACTACAACACATACACCTTCTCAAGTGACTACAACACATATACCTTCTCGAGTGACTACAACACATACACCTTCCCAAGTGACTACAACACATACATGTTCTCGAGTGACTACAACACATATACCTTCTCGAGTGACTACAACACATACACCTTCTCGAGTGACTACAACGCATAGACCTTCTCGAGTGACTACAACACATACACCTTCTCAAATGACTACAACAGAAACACCTTCTCAAGTGACTACAACACATACACCTTCTCAAGTGACTACAACACATATACCTTCTCGAGTGACTACAACACATACACCTTCCCAAGTCACTACAACACATACACCTTCTCGAATGACTACAACACATACACCTTCTCGAGTGACTACAACACATACACCTTCTCGAGTGACTACAACGCATAGACCTTCTCGAGTGACTACAACACATAAACCTTCTCAAGTAACAACAACACATACACCTTCTCAAGTGACTACAACACATACACCTTCTCAAGTGACTACAGCACATACACCTTCTCAAGTGACTACAACACTTATGACCCTTCCCAAGGACTACACACACACGTTCCTAGGACTACAACATACACCTTCTCTCGAGTGACTACAACACATACACCTTCTCAAAGTGACTACAACGCATAGACCTTCTCGAGGACTACAACACACACCTCTCAAGTTACAACAACACATGCACCTTCTCAGAGACTACAAACATACACCTTCTCAAGTGACTAAGCAACACATACACCTTCTTCTCAAGTGACTACAACATATATACCATCCTCGAGTGACTACAACATACACCTTCTCAAGTGACTACAACACATACACCTTCTCAAGTGACTACAACATATATACCTTCTCGAGTGACTACAACACATACACCTTCCCAAGTGACTACAACACATACACCTTCTCGAGTGACTACAAACGCATACACCTTCTCTAGTGACTACAACATATACACCTTCTCAAGTAACTACAACACATACACCTTCTCGAATGACTACAACACATACACCTTTTCAAGTGAGTACAACACATAAACCTTCTCAAGTGACTACAACACATACACATTCTCGAGTGACTTCAACAGATGCACCTTCTCAAGTGACTACAACACATACACCTTCTCAATGACTACAACAGATACACCTTCTCAAGTGACTACAACACATACACCTTTTCAAGTGACTACAACATATATACCATCTTGAGTGACTATATCACATACACCTTCTCAAGTGAACTGCAACACATACACCTTCTCAAGTGACAACAACACATACACCTTCTCTAGTGACTACAACACATACACCTTCTCGAGTGACTACAACACATACACCTTCTCAAGTGACTACAACACATACACCTTCTCAAGTGAATACAACACATACACCTTCTAAAGTGACAACAACACATACACCTTCTCAAGTGACTACAACACATACACCTTCTCAAGTGACTACAACATATATATCTTCTCAAGTGAACTGCAACACATACACCTTCTCAATGACTACAATAGATACACCTTCTCAAGTGACTACAACACATACACCTTCTCAAGTGACTACAACATACATTCCATCTCGAGTGACTACAACACATACACCTTCTCAAGTGACTACAAAAAATATACCATCTCGAGTGACTACAACACATACACCTTCTCAAGTGACTACAACACATACACCTTCTCTAATGACTACAACACATACACCTTCTCGAGTGACTACAACACATACACCTTCTCGAGTGACTACAACACATACACCTTCTCAAGTGACTACAACACATACACCTTCTCACAAATGACTACAACAGATACACCCTTCCTCAAGTGACTACAACATACACCTTCTCAAGTGACTACAACACATATAACTTCTCGAGTGACTACAACACATACACCTTCCCAAGTGACCACAACACATACACGTTCTCGAGTGACTACAACACATACACCTTCTCGAGTGACTACAACACATACACCTTTTCGAGTGACTACAACGCATAGACCTTCTCGAGTGACTACAACACATACACCTTCTCAAGTAACAACTACACATACACCTTCTCAAGTGACTACAACACATACACCTTCTCAATTGACTACAGCACATACACATTCACGAGTGACTAAAACAGATGCACCTTCTCAAGTGACTACAACACATACACCTTCTCAATGACTACAACAGATACACCTTCTCAAGAGACTACAACACATACACCTTCTCAAGTGACTACAACATATATACCATCTCCAGTGACTACAACGCATACACCTACTAAAGTAACTACAACATATATACCATCTCGAGTGACTACAACACATATACCTTCTCATGTGACTACAACACATACACCTTCTCAAGTGACTACAACAAATACACCTTCTCAAGTGAACTGCAACACATACACCTTCTCAATGACTACAATAGATACACCTTCTCAAGTGACTACAACACATACCCCTTCTGAAGTGACCACAACATATATACCATCTCGAGTGAGTACAACACATACACCTTCTCAAGTGACTACAACATATATACCATCTCGAGTGACTACAACACATACACCTTCTAAAGTGACTACAACACATTCACCGTCTCTAGTGACTACAACACATACACATTCTCGAGTGACTACAACACATACACCTTCTAAAGTGACTACAACACATTCACCGTCTCTAGTGACTACAACACATACACATTGTCAAGTGACTAAAGCATATATAACTTCTCCAGTGACTACTCCACATGCACCTTCTCAAGTGACTACAACATATATACCATCTCGAGTGACTACAACACATACAACTTCTCAAGTGACTACAAAAGATGCACCTTCTGAAGAGACTACAACACATACACCTTCTCAATGACTAAAACAGATACACCTTCTCAAGTGACTAAAACATATATACCATCTCGAGTGACTACAACACACCTTTTCAAATTCACCCAACATATAACACATACACCTTCTCTACAACACAAGTGACTACAACATATATACCTTCTCGAGTGACTACAACACATACACCTTCCCAAGTGACTACAAAACATACACCTTGTCGAGTGACTACAACATATACACCTTCTCGAGTGACTACAACACATACACCTTCTCGAGTGACTACAACGCATAGACCTTCTCGAGTGACTACAACACATACACCTTCTCAAGTGACTACAGCACATACACCTTCACGAGTGACTACAACAGATGCACCTTCTCAAGTGACTACAACACATACACCTTCTCAATGACTACAACAGATACACCTTCTCTAGAGACTACAACACAAACACCTTCTCAAGTGACTACAACATATATACCATCTCGAGTGACTACAACACATACACCTACTCAAGTAACTACAACATATATACCATCTCGAGTGACTACAACACATACACCTTTTCAAGTGACTACAACACATACACCTTCTCAAGTGACTACTACACATACACCTTCTCAAGTGACCACAACATATATACCATCTCGAGTGACTTCAACACATACACCTTTTCAAGTGACTACAACACATTCACCGTCTCTAGTGACTACAACACATACACATTCTCGAGTGACTACAACACATAAACCTTCTCAGGTGACTACAACAGATACACCTTCTCAAATGACTTTTTTTTTTTTTTTAAAACGTGGCCTCCAGCCTCCCCCAATAGCCACACCTTCGCCACCATTTATTTACCTTAATATTAAATATCCTAATACATAAGCAACTATCCTATCTGTGTTAAATTAGTTGAGCCGCAGATCGATGCGGCATTCGGTGACTGTAGCCTCATAGTCGATATCTGCAGCAGTTGACGGAGTAGGGGCAGAAGCTCTCGTTCCCCTGAGGCAGAGCAAAGCCGACCGAAGGAGAGAGAAGGACAGTCGACATCTCATCCAGGCTGTGACATAACTTCTGGGCTGCTGCTTCTGTTCGGAGATCAGCTCCGCGAGTCTGGCGTAGAAACATCTTGCGCTTGGGCCCATCCCACCAGAGGTTGTGAACACTAGCGGAGTGAAGCTGCCTTGATCGACATTTTGAATTCTCTCCCCATATGCCCTTCTCTTGTCGTTCTCGTTCCTCCTATGTGCAGCATCGAGAGCTAGGTTACGGTGACAAACGGCCATGGGATCAAAAATCCTGATGTCGAAGAAGGCTCGCTGTCCCCGCGTCCAGAATCCTCGAGCACTGACGTCCACACGGGCTTCGTTAGATGTGTTTGAAGTCCTGTGTTGGAGGATCTCGCCATCCAGTGGAAGGAGGGTCGGTTCTACCATGACGTCCCGGCAGGTTTCCTTCAACATATTTGCTGTGAGATCCCTTACCTCGTCATGCCTCATGCATATGAAGCCCCCCTTCTTGCAAACCATGGCGTGATCGCCATCATAGGAATAGCCACACACGCATTGGGAGGGCAAACCATCTACTGGCCAACCGTACCTTAGAGCAATGGCATCTGTAAATTCTTGTTTGTTAAGGCTGAAACCATTTGCCCTTATCGGTAACGTAGTTAACCAGTTCGAGGCGCCCACCTCCTGCGCTATAGCTACTTTTTTTGTCAAATTTTCTGGAACCTGCAGCAATAGTTGCTGCAACATGTCATTTTGGCAGTGCTGCCGATCTGTTGTAATGGATCTACGGATCTTATTAACTTCGCTGGTGTCCACTTCCCCTGTTGCATTCTGGGCTATTATGTGGTCAGTGAGGGCTGCCGTGAGCTTAAGTGAATTTTGATGTTCAGAGTCAGCAATCTCCTCTGGATTAGTTAGTCCCATCCCTCCCAGTCTTGGTGGAAGTGCAAGAAGTGTTCTTTCTACTGGGGTTAAGTCGTGGTGTTTCACTAGTTTGGGAATGAACTTGACACTGATTGCTTCTTCCATCTCGAGAGACTACAACACATACACCCTCTCAAGTGACTATAACACATTCACCGTCTCTAGTGACTACAACACATACACATTCTCGAGTGACTACAATACATAAACCTTCTCAAGTGACTACAACACATACACCTTGTCAAGTGACTACAACATATATACCTTCTCCAGTGACTACTCCACATACACCTTCTCAAGTGACTACAACATATATACCATCTCGAGTGACTACAACACATACACCTTCTCAAGTGACTACAAAAGATGCACCCTCTCAAGAGACTACAACACATACACCTTCTCAATGACTAAAACAGATACACCTTCTCAAGTGACTACAACATATATACCATCTCAGGTGACTACAACACATACACCTTTTCAAGTGACTACAACATATATACCATCTCGAGTGACTACAACACATACACCTTCTCAAGTGACTACAACACATACACCTTCTCAAGTGACTACAACAGATATACCTTCTCGACTGACTACAACACATACACCTTCCCAAGTGACTACAACACATACACCTTCTCGAGTGACTACAACACATACACGTTCTCGTGTGACTACAACACACATACCTTCTCGAGTGACTACAACACATACACCTTCTCGAGTGACTACAAACGCATACACCTTCTCTAGTGACTACAACATATACACCTTCTCAAGTAACTACAACACATACACCTTCTCGAGTGACTACAACACATACACCTTCTAAAGTGACTACAACACATACACCTTCTCAAGTGACTACAACACATACACCTTCTCGAGTGACTACAACAGATGCACCTTCTCAAGTGACTACAACACATACCCCTTCTCAATGACTACAATAGATACACCTTCTCAAGTGACTACAACACATACACCTTCTCAAGTGACTCCAACATATATACCTTTTCGAGTGACTACAACACATACAACCTTTTCAAGTGGCTACAACATATATACCATCTCGAGTGACTACAACACATACACCTTCTCAAGTGAACTGCAACACATACACCTTCTCAAGTGACAACAACACATACACTTTCTCTAGTGACTAAAACACATACACCTGCTCGAGTGACTACAACACATACACCTTCTCGAGTGACTACAACACATACACCTTCTCAAGTGACTACAACACATACACCTTCTCAAGTGACAACAACACATACACCTTCTCAAGTGACTACAACACATACACCCTCTCAAGTGACTACAACATATATATCTTCTCAAGGGAACTGCAACACATACACCTTCTCGAGTGACTACAACACATACACCTTCTCGAGTGACTACAACACATACACCTTCTCAAGTGACTACAACACATACACCTTCTCAAGTGACTACAACACATACACCTTCTCTAATGACTGCAACACATACACCATCTCGAGTGCCTACAACACATACACCTTCTCAAGTGACTACAACACATACACCTTCTCAAATGACTACAACAGAGTACACCTTCTCAAGTGACTACAATAAATACACCTTCTCAAGTGAACTGCAACACATACACCTTCTCAATGACTACAATAGATACACCTTCTCAAGTGACTACAACACATACCCCTTCTCAAGTGACCACAACATATATACCATCTCGAAAGATTACAACACATACACCTTCTAAAGTGACTACAACACATTCACCGTCTCTAGTGACTACAACATATACACATTCTCGAGTGACTACAACACATAAACCTTCTCAAGTGACTACAACACATACACATTGTCAAGTGACTAAAGCATATATACCTTCTCCAGTGACTACTCCACATGCACCTTCTCAAGTGACTACAACATATATACCATCTCGAGTGACTACAACACATACGCCTTCTCAAGTGACTACAAAAGATGCACCTTCTCAAGAGACTACAACACATACACCTTCTCAATGACTAAAACAGATACACCTTCTCAAGTGACTAAAACATATATACCATCTCGAGTGACTACAACACATACACCTTTTCAAGTGACTACAACATATATACTTTCTCGAGTGACTACAACACATACACCTTCCCAAGTGACTACAAAACATACACCTTGTCGAGTGACTACAACACATACACCTTCCCAAGTGACTACAACACATACACCTTCTCAAGTGACTACAACATATATACCTTCTCGAGTGACTACAACACATACACCTTCCCAAGTGACTACAACACATATACCTTCTCTGAGGACTACAACACATACACCTTTCTCAAGTGACTACAACACATACACATTCTCAAGTGACTACAACATATATACCTTCTCGAGTGACTACAAAACATACACCTTCCCAAGTGGCTACAAACACACTTGTCGAGTGACTACAACACATACACGTTCTCGTGTGACTACACAACACATATACCTTCTCGAGTGTGATTACAACACATAATATTCCTTTCTCGAGTGACTACAAACGCATACACCTTCTCTAGTGACTACAACATATACACCTTCTCAAGTAACTACAACACATACACCTTCTCGAATGACTACAACACATACACCTTTTCAAGTGAGTACAACACATAAACCTTCTCAAGTGACTACAACACATACACATTCTCGAGTGACTTCAACAGATGCACCTTCTCAAGTGACTACAACACATACACCTTCTCAATGACTACAACAGATACACCTTCTCAAGTGACTACAACACATACACCTTTTCAAGTGACTACAACATATATACCATCTTGAGTGACTATATCACATACACCTTCTCAAGTGAACTGCAACACATACACCTTCTCAAGTGACAACAACACATACACCTTCTCTAGTGACTACAACACATACACCTTCTCGAGTGACTACAACACATACACCTTCTCAAGTGACTACAACACATACACCTTCTCAAGTGAATACAACACATACACCTTCTAAAGTGACAACAACACATACACCTTCTCAAGTGACTACAACACATACACCTTCTCAAGTGACTACAACATATATATCTTCTCAAGTGAACTGCAACACATACACCTTCTCAATGACTACAATAGATACACCTTCTCAAGTGAATACAACACATACACCTTCTCAAGTGACTACAACATACATACCATCTCGAGTGACTACAACACATACACCTTCTCAAGTGACTACAACATATATACCATCTCGAGTGACTACAACACATACACCTTCTGAAGTGACTACAACACATACACCTTCTCTAATGACTACAACACATACACCTTCTCGAGTGACTACAACACATACACCATCTCTAGTGCCTACAACACATACACCTTCTCAAGTGACTACAACACATACACCTTCAAACACCACAACAGATACACGTTCTCAAGTGACTACAACACATACACCTTCTCAAGCGACTACAACACATACACGTTCTCGAGTGACTGCTAACACATACACCTTCGAGTGATCATAACACATACACCTTCGAGGACTACAATCTACAGACCTTCTCGGAGTGACTACAGCACATTCACCTTCCTCAAGCAACAAACAACACACAGACCTTCTCAAGTGACTACAACACACACAATTCCTTGGCATTACAGCACACACACCTTCACGAGTGACTACAACAGATGCACCTTCTCAAGTGACTACAACACATACACCTTCTCAATGACTACAACAGATACACCTTCTCAAGAGACTACAACACATACACCTTCTCAAGTGACTACAACATATATACCATCTCCAGTGACTACAACGCATACACCTACTAAAGTAACTACAACATATATACCATCTCGAGTGACTACAACACATACACCTTCTCATGTGACTACAACACATACACCTTCTCAAGTGACTACAACACATACACCTTTCTCAAGTGACCACAACATATATACCATCTCGAGTGACTTCAACACATACACCTTTTCAAGTGACTACAACACATTCACCGTCTCTAGTGACTACAACACATACACATTCTCGAGTGACTACAACACATTAACCTTCTCAAGTGACTACAACACATACACCTTGTCAAGTGACTACAACATATATACCTTCTCCAGTGACTACTCCACATACACCTTCTCAAGTGACAACAACATATATACCATCTCGAGTGACTACAACACATACACCTTCTCAAGTGACTACAAAAGATGCACCCTCTCAAGAGACTACAACACATACACCTTCTCAAATGACTACAACATATATACCTTCTCGACTGACTACAACACATACACCTTCCCAAGTGACTACAACACATACACCTTCTCGAGTGACTACAACACATACACCTTTTCAAGTGACTACAAAAGATGCACCCTCTCAAGAGACTACAACACATACACCTTCTCAATGACTAAAACAGATACACCTTCTCAAGTGACTACAACATATATACCATCTCAGGTGACTACAACACATACACCTTTTCAAGTGACTACAACATATATACCATCTCGAGTGACTACAACACATACACCTTCTCAAGTGACTACAACACATACACCTTCTCAAGTGACTACAACAGATATACCTTCTCGACTGACTACAACACATACACCTTCCCAAGTGACTACAACACATACACCTTCTCGAGTGACTACAACACATACACGTTCTCGTGTGACTACAACACACATACCTTCTCGAGTGACTACAACACATACACCTTCTCGAGTGACTACAAACGCATACACCTTCTCTAGTGACTACAACATATACACCTTCTCAAGTAACTACAACACATACACCTTCTCGAGTGACTACAACACATACACCTTCTAAAGTGACTACAACACATACACCTTCTCAAGTGACTACAACACATACACCTTCTCGAGTGACTACAACAGATGCACCTTCTCAAGTGACTACAACACATACCCCTTCTCAATGACTACAATAGATACACCTTCTCAAGTGACTACAACACATACACCTTCTCAAGTGACTCCAACATATATACCTTTTCGAGTGACTACAACACATACAACCTTTTCAAGTGGCTACAACATATATACCATCTCGAGTGACTACAACACATACACCTTCTCAAGTGAACTGCAACACATACACCTTCTCAAGTGACAACAACACATACACTTTCTCTAGTGACTAAAACACATACACCTGCTCGAGTGACTACAACACATACACCTTCTCGAGTGACTACAACACATACACCTTCTCAAGTGACTACAACACATACACCTTCTCAAGTGACAACAACACATACACCTTCTCAAGTGACTACAACACATACACCCTCTCAAGTGACTTCAACATATATATCTTCTCAAGTGAACTGCAACACATACACCTTCTCGAGGGACTACAACACATACATCTTCTCGAGTGACTACAACACATACACCTTCTCAAGTGACTACAACACATACACCTTCTCAAGTGACTACAACACATACACCTTCTCTAATGACTACAACACATACACCATCTCGAGTGACTACAACACATACACCTTCTCAAGTGACTACAACACATACACCTTCTCAATGACTACAACAGATACACCTTCTCAAATAACTACAACACATACACCTTCTCAATGACCACAATAGATACACCTTCTCAAGTGACTACAACACATACACCTTCTCAAGTGACTACAACATATATACCATCTCGAGTGACTACAACACATACACCTTCTCAATTTTCTACAGTACATACACCTTCTCGAGTGACTACAACAGATGCACCTTCTCAAGTGGCTACAACTCGTACACCTTCTCAATGACTACAACACATACACCTTCTCAAGTGACTACAACATATATACCATCTCGAGTGACTACAACACATACACCTTCTCAAGTGACTACAACATATATACCATCTCGAGTGACTAAATCACATACACCTTCTCAAGTGACTACAACACATACACCTTCTCAAGTGACTACAACACATACACCTTCTCAAGTGAACTGCCACACATACACCTTCTCAATGACTACAACAGATACACCTTCTCAAGTGACTACAACACATACACCTTCTCGATTGACTACAACACATACCCCTTTTCAAGTGACTACAACACATACATCTTCTCGAGTGACTACAACACATACACCTTCTCAAGAGACTACAACACATACACCTTCTAAAGTGACTACAACACATACACCTTCTTGAGTGACTAAAACAGATGCATCTTCTCAAGTGACTACAACACATACACCTTCTCTATGACTACAACAGATACACCTTCTCAAATAACTACAACACATACACCTTCTCAAGTGACTACAACACATACACCTTCTCAAGTTACTACAACAGATACACCTTCTCAAGTGACTACAACACATACACCTTCTCAAGTGACTACAGCACATACACCTTCTCGAGTGACTACAACAGATGCACCTTCTCAAGAGGCTACAACACATACACCTTCTCAATGACTACAACCAATACACTTTCTCAAGTGACTACAACACATACACCTTCTCAATGACTACAACATATATACCATCTCGAGTGACTACAACTCATACACCTTCTCAAGTGACTACAACATATATACCATCTCGAGTGACTACAACACATATACCTTCTCAAGTGACTACAACACATACACCTTCTCAAGTGACTACAACACATACACCTTCTCAAGTGACTACAACACATACACCTTCTCAAGTAACTACAACATATATACCTTCTCAAGTGACTACACCACATACACCTTCTCAAGTGACTACAATACATACATCTTCTCAAGTGACTACAACACATACACCTTCTCAAGTGACTACAACACATACACCTTCTCAAGTAACTACAACATATATACCTTCTCAAGTGACTAAACCACATACACCTTCTCAAGTGACTACAACACATACACCTTCTCGAGTGACTACAACACATAACCCTTCTCAAGTGACTACAACACATACATCTTCTCGAGTGACTACAACACATACACCTTCTCAAGTGACTCCAACACACACACCTTCTCGAGTGACTACAACACATACACCTTCTCAAGTGACTACAACACATACACCTTCTTATGTGACTACAACACATACACCTTCTCGAGTGACTAACACACATACACCTTCTCAAGAGACTACAACACATACACCATCTCAAGTGACTACAACACATATACCTTCTTGAGTGACTACAACAGATGCATCTTCTCAAGTGACTACAAAACATACACCTTCTCAATGACTACAACAGATACACCTTCTCAAATAACTACAACACATACACCTTCTCAAAGGACTACAACATATATATACCATCTCGAGTGACTACAACACATACACCTTCTCAAGTGACGAGAACACATACACCTTCTCAAGTGACTACAACACATAGACCTTCTCAAGTGACTACAACATATATTCAATCTCGAGTGACTACAACATATACACCTTCTCAAGTGACTACAACATATATACCATCTCGAGTGACTACAACACATACACATTCTCAAGTGACTACAACACATACACCTTCTCAAGTGACTACAACACATACACCTTCTCAAGTGACTACAACACATACACCTTCTCAAGTAACTACAACATATATACCTTCTCAAGTGACTACACCACATACACCTTCTCAAGTGACTACAACACATACACCTTCTCAAGTAACTACATCATATATTCCATCTCGAGTGACTACTACATATACACCTTCTCAAGTGACTACAACATATATACCATCTCGAGTGACTACAACACCTACTCCTTCTCAAGTGACTACAACACATACATCTTCTCAAGGACTACAACATATACACCTTCAAGACTACAACACATACACCTCTCAAGTAATTCACAACATATATACCATCTCGAGTGACTACAACACATGCACCTTCTCAAGTGACTACAACACATACACCTTCTCAACTGAACTGCAACACATACACCTCAATGACTACAACAGATACACCTTCTCAAGTGACTGCAACATATACACCTTCTCAAGTGACTACAACATATATACCATCTCGAGTGACTACACCACATACACTTTCTCACGTAACAACAACACATACACATTCTTAAGTGACTACAACACATGCACCTTCTCAAGTGGCTACAGCACATACACCTTCTCAAGTGACTACAACATATATACCATCTCGAGTGACTACAACATATACACCTTCTCAAGTGACTACAACATATATACCATCTCGAGTGACTACAACACATACACCTTCTCAAGTTTCTACAACACATACACCTTCTCAAGTGACTACAACACATACACCTTCTCAAGTGACTACAACACATACACCTTCTCAAGTAACTACAACATATATACCTTTTCAAGTGACTACACCACATACACCTTCTCAAGTGACTACAACACATACACCTTCTCAAGTGACTTCAACATATATTCCATCCCGAGTGACTACAACATATACACCTTCTCAAGTGACTACAACATATATACCATCTCGAGTGACTACAACACATACCCCTTGTCAAGTGACTACAACACATACACCTTCTTAAGTGACAACAACATATACACCTTCTCAAGTGACTACAACACATACACCTTCTGAAGTGACTACTGCACATACACCTTCTCAAGTGACTACAACATATATACAATCTCGAGAGACTACAACATATACACCTTCTCAAGTGACTACAACATATATATACCATCTCGAGTGACTACAACACATACACCTTCTCAAGTGACAACAACACCTACACCTTCTCAAGTGACTACAACACATACACCTTCTGAAGTGACTACTGCACATACACCTTCTCAAGTAACTACAACATATATACAATCTCGAGAGACTACAACATATACACCTTCTCAAGTGACTACAACATATATATACTATCTCGAGTGACTACAACACATGCACCTTCTCAAGTGACAACAACACATACATCTTCTCAAGTGACTACAACACATACATCTTCTCAAGTGACTACAACACATACACCTTCTCAAGTAACTACAACATATATACCTTCTCAAGTGGCTACAATTCACATACACTCAAGTGACTATAACACATACACCTTCTCGAGTGACTAAAACACATACCCCTTCTCAAGTGTCTACAACACATACATCTTCTCGAGTGACTACAACTCATACACCTTCTCAATGACTACAACATATATACCATCTCGAGTGACTACAACACATACACCTTCTCAAGTGACTACAACATATATACCATCTCGAGTGACTACAACACATACACCTTCTCAAGTGACAACTACATATACACCTTCTCGAGGGACTACAACACATACCCCTTCTCAAGTGACTACAACACATACATCTTCTCGAGTGACTACAACACATACACCTTCTCAAGTGACTACAACACATACACCTTCTCAAGTGACTACAACACATATACCTTCTCGAGTGACTACAACACATACACCTTCTCGTGTGACTACAACACATACACCTTATCGAGTGACTACAACGCATACACCATCTCAAGTGACTACAACATATATTCCATCTCGAGTGACTACAACATATACACCTTCTCAAGAGACTACAACATATATACCATCTCGAGTGACTACTACACATACACCTTCTCAAGTGATTACAACACATACACCTTCTCAAGTGACTACAACACATACACCTTCTCAAGTGACTACAACACATACAACTTCTCAAGTACTACAACATATATACCTTCTCAAGTAACTACACCACATACACCTTCTCAAGTGACTACAACACATACACCTTCTCGAGGGACTACAACACATACCCCTTCTCAAGTGACTACAACACATACATCTTCTCGAGTGACTACAACACATACTCCTTCTCAAGTGACTTCAACACATACACCTTCTCAAGTGACTACAACACATACACTTTCTCAAGGACAACAACACATAATAATCTTCTCAAGTGACTGCACACATACACCTTCATACCATATACACCTTCTCAAGTGACTACAAAATATGTACCATCTCGAGTGACTACAACACATACATCTTCTCAAGTAACTACAACACATACACCTTCTCAAGTGCCTACAACACATACACCTTCTCATGTAACTACAACATATATACCTTCTCAAGTGACTACACCACATACACCTTCTCAAGTGACTACAACACATACACCTTCTCAATGACTACAACAGATACACATTCTCAAGTGACTACAACACATACACCATCTCGAGTGACTTCAACACATACACCTTCTCAAGTGACTACAACACATACACCTTCTCAAGTGACTACAACACATACACCTTCTCAAGTGACTACAACACATACATCTTCTCAAGTGACTACAACACATACACCTTCTCAAATGACTCTAACACATACACCTTCTCAAGTAACTACAACATATATACCTTCTTAAGTGACTACACCACATACACCTTCTTGAGTGACTACAACAGATGCATCTTCTCAAGTGAATACAACACATACACCTTCTCAATGACTACAACAGATACACCTTCTCAAATAACTACATCACATACACCTTGAAAAGTGACTACAACAGATGCACCTTCTCAAGAGGCTACAACACATACACCTTCTCAATGACTACAACAGATACACCTTTTCAAGTGACTACAACACATACACCTTCTCAAGTGACTACAACATATACACCATCTCGAGTGACTACAACACATACACCTTCTCAAGTGACTACAACATATATACCATCTCGAGTGACTACAACACATAACCTTCTCAAGTGACTACAACACATACACCTTCTCGAGTGACTACAACACATACACCTTCTCAAGTGACTACAACATATATACCATCTCGAGTGACTATAACACATACACCTTCTCAAGTGACTACAACACATACATCTTCTCAAGTGACTACAACACATACACCTTCTCAAGTGACTACAATACATACATCTTCTCAAGTGACTACAACACATATACCTTCTCAAGTGACTACACCACATACACCTTCTCAAGTGACTACAACACATACACCTTCTCGAGTGACTACAACACATACCCCTTCTCAAGTGACTACACCACATACACCTTCTCAAGTGACTACAACACATACACCTTCTCGAGTGACTACAACACATACACCTTCTCAATGACTACAACAGATACACCTTTTCAAGTGACTACAACACATACACCTTCTCAAGTGACTACAACATATATACCATCTCGAGGGAATACAACACATACCCCTTCTCAAGTGACTACAACACATACATCTTCTCGAGTGACTACAACACATACACCTTCTCAAGTGACTACAACACATACACCTTCTCAAGTGACAACAACACATACACCTTCTCAAGTGACTACAACACATACACCTTCTAGAGTGACTACAACAGATGCACCTTCTCAAGAGGCTACAACACATACACCTTTTCAAGTGACTTCAACACATACACCTTTTCAAGTGACTTCAACACATACACCTTCTCAAGTGACTTCAACATATATACCATCTCGAGGGACTACAACACATACCCCTTCTCAAGTGACTACAACACATACATCTTCTCGAGTGACTACAACACATACACCTTCTCAAGTGACTACAACACATACACCTTCTCAAGAGACAACAACACATACACCTTCTCAAGTGACTACAACACATACACCTTCTCAAGTGACTACAGCACATACACCTTCTCAAGTGACTACAACATATATACAATCTCGAGTGACTACAACATATACACCTTCTCAAGTGACTACAACACATACACCTTCTCAAGTGACTACAACACATACACCTTCTCAAGTAGCTACAACATATATACCTTCTCAAGTGACTACACCACATACACCTTCTGAAGTGACTACAACACATACACCTTCTCAAAGACTACAACAAATACACCTTCTCAAATGACTACAACACATACACCATCTCGAGTGACTACAACACATACACCTTCTCAAGTGACTACACCACATACACCTTCTCAAGTGACTACAACACATACACCTTCTCAATGACTACAACACATACACCTTCTCAAGTGACTACAACACATACATCTTCTCAAGTGAC
>NW_024734896.1:0-8535 GCF_018991925.1 Homarus americanus | reverse complement strand
GAAGCATTATATTCAATTGAATAGAAAAAATATTTGCTGAGAAACGACAACAGTTGTCTCCCCTAGTTACATGGCGGTCAGCGTTTTATCGGTACATGCACTCGATCTATTAACTCAGTTTAAATTAAGTTTTCCAATATTTTTGAGACTTTGTGACACCAAATACTAGTCGAGAAGTGATTGGCAGTCCGATTTATTCATCTAGGACCATTATTTGACTTCATTGCGGCTACATTTGGGTAATTAGTCGGACCGTTTTTTTATATATGTCTACATTACATGTCCCACCTGTGCCAGACATCTGCGTCATGACACTTGTATAGCAAAACTTTCCCTATAATTATAACATATACAAATCAACAAACGTTCATATCATGTGATCTTTAATTTAGGGATGGTGAATCGGCTGCTTGTCCAATTAACCAGTCCGTTCACACATATTTATATTTGGGTTTTAAGTAACGAAACCCAAATGGTAGTTCCTTTGTTTTATTATAAAAGGTTGTAGATATAATTCCTGAGTGTATATCAACCGTAAGTCTCACTGTCTAGGAGTGAATGAGAAAGGGACGGCGTTTATGTACGATAAACGTTAGGTCACGTCCTTACGATACGAGTTGAGGCGAGTTACTGAAGCTTAAGGGCATCGCAGTGCGTGCTTACAGAAATGCTGAGCTATGGGTCTCGCCCTCTTGGGTGAGTTGCCCGCTCACGTGTCCATATCATGTCTCACTCATAGACAGTGGAAAGTTACAGGGGGTGAATCTGAATATAATATCAGATGTATTGACCCATTTATATAATACGTTCTGTTGATGAGACAGGGGCCTATTACAATGGGTCCAGCTAGCAGAAAATGGGAAATTGTCCAGTGTGACGAAGAAGGTCGATATAGGGTGGTTGAAGGAGGCGTGTGTTGAAGGTGGATATCGAGTGAGGATTTGTATTAGCTTTTAATTATTACGTTGATGTGTGTTTAAGGTGTAGTATCTTGGGTTATTTAATGGGAGAATTAAGAGTCACACGGTCTGTCTGGCTGGCTCTTTATTCTCTGTTCTCGGTCACATCGTGCCTAACACATTTCGTAAGAAGTAATATAATATATAATATATACATTCAATAAATGCAGCATATAAACATACATATATATAACATAAGGTTACAAGTTTAGTTACCAACCTTGAATCGGCTGCTCGTCCAATTAACCAGTCCGTTCACACATATTTATATAAATTTATATAATTTATTTTTTATTTTTTTATATTAAATTTTTTTTTTGTTATAAAAATATTTTTTTTATATAAATGTTTTTTATATCAAATTTCTGTTTATTTTTTTTATATAAAAATAAATTTTTTTTTTATAAATTTTTTTTTATATATAAATTTTTTTTTATATAAAATATTTTTTTTATATATAAAATTTTTTTTTATATATAAAAATAATTTTTTTTTATATAAAATTTTTTTATTTTTTTTATATAAATTTTTTTTTATATAAAAATATTTTTTTATATAATTTTGTTTTATAATTTTTTTTTTATAAAATTTTTTTTATATAAAAATATTTTTTTTTATATCAAAATTTTTTTTTATATATAAAAATATTTTTTTTTTATATATAAATTTTTTTTTATAGTTTTTTTTATATAAAAATGTTTATTATTTTTTTTTATATAAAAATAGTTTTTTTATATAATTTTTTTTTATATAAAAATATTTTTTTTTATATAAATATATTTTTTTTTATATAATTTTTTTTTTTTTTTATATAAAATTTTTTTTTATTATTTTTTTATTTAAAATATACGGCAAAGAGAGCATATACCAGGTCATGACGTTAGTATCTGCAGGCTGAGATAGAGAGATACCTTAAATTTATAATACATGAATTTTTACCGAGAGTAAGTGAAACGTGGCTGCCACCCACCGTAGACTTTTTCACGCTCTGAGTCCCGTGTGTAGCGACTGATAGATCTTCACTGAAAGTAAACTTAATGTCCCTCTATTAGAAATGTTTTTGTGTGATATTTATTTTTTATACCATATCTATATTATCTGAGACATAATTCATAAAAGTCCTAAGCTCCATCACCAGTTATATAATAAATAAATGTCACAGGAAGTTGTGATGTTCCACACAATTGTCAGTATCACTCATGAAGATTATAGTGAAGTGTTGGTGAAGTTATGTTTTATATAATTTGTGTACTTTACCTGTCCAATTATACCTTATTATAACCATCCCTCACATGTAAACAGGCTGATTAAACATATCTTGAAAACATTAAAGCGATAGATACGTGTAATGAAGAGGCTTGTCTGTGTACAGGTATTGTCACTACTCTCATGGGACATAGTTTAGATGATAATTAACAGTATTGAAACACTTTCCTTTGTGCTTAGCTTTTTTTTCCACTTTAATCCCCAAAATATCTTCATATTCTTTCACGGTTCCTTATTTGTTTCATTTACTCTTCCTCCATATCACTTTCATTTACCCTTAGCGATGTCCTTTGGTATGTCACGATTCTCTCTCTTCCAGCCACGACGTTTACCTCCTCGTCTCCACGCAGTCGGTCACTTACACCGCTGCCGTTAATCACACGTAAGGCAATCGTTGCCATTTTTCTTTTTTGCCACTCTGCTGTTGTTAATCTTTTGTGAGGGGATTCTTGATATTTTTCGTTTTTGCCTCACTGCTGCTGCAGTTAATCACACGTAAGGCAATTGTTACCATTTTTTGTTTTTGCCACACCGGTGCCGTTAATCACACGTAAGGCAATTGTTGCCATTTTTTGTTTCAAAAACACAGCTGCCGTTAATCACACGTAAGGCAATTGTTGCCATTTTTTGTTTCAAAAACACAGCTGCCGTTAATCACACGTAAGGCAATTGTTGCCATTTTTTGTCTTTGTCCCTCTGGTGCCATTAATCACATGTGATACTCGATCAGGGGACTTTGTTATACTCGATCGGGGGATTTTGTTTTACTCGATCGGGGGACTTTGTTATACTCGATGAGGGGACTTTGTTATACTGGATCAGCGGGTTTTATTATACCGGATCTGCGGGTTTTATTATACTAGATCAGTGGCCTTTGTTTTGCTCGATCAGGGGACTTTGTTATATTCGATGAGGGGACTTTGTTATATTTGATTAGGGGGCTTTGATATACTCAATTAGGGGACTTTGTTATACTCGATGAGGGGGCTTTGTTATACTAGATCAGTGGCCTTTGTTTTGCTCGATCAGGGGACTTTGTTATATTCGATGAGGGGACTTTGTTATATTTGATTAGGGGGCTTTGATATACTCAATTAGGGGACTTTGTTATACTCGATGAGGGGGCTTTGTTATACTAGATCAGGGGACTTTGTTATACTAGATCAGTGGCCTTTGTTTTGCTCGATCAGGGGACTTTGTTATATTCGATGAGGGGACTTTGTTATATTCGATCAGGGGGCTTTAATATACTTAATTAGGGGACTTTGTTATACTCGATGAGGGGGCTTTGTTATACTAGATCGGGGGACTTTGTTATACTAGATCAGGGGACTTTGTTATACTCAATGAGGGGACTTTGTTATACTAGATCAGGGGACTTTGTTATACTCGATCAGGGGACTTTGTTATACTAGATCAGGGGACTTTGTTATACTCGATCAGGAGACTTTGTTATACTAGATCAGGGGACTTTGTTATACTAGATTAGGGGACTTTGATATACTAGATCAGGGGACTTTGTTATACTAGATCAGGGGACTTTGTTATACTAGATTAGGGGACTTTGTTATACTAGATCAGGGACTTGTTTATACCAGATCAGGGACTTTTGTTATACTCGATCAGGGACTTTTGTTGTTTCATAGATCAGGGACTTTTGTTATACTAGATCAGGGACCTTGTTATACCAGATCAGGACTTTTGTTATACTAGATCAGGGGACTTTGTTATACTAGATCAGGGGACTTTGTTATACCTGACTAGGGGATTCTTGTTATACCAGATCAGGGACTTTTGTTATACTTAGGATCAGGGACTTTGTTATACTAGATCAGGGGACTTTGTTATACTAGATCAGGGACTTTGTTATACTCAGATCAGGGGACTCTGTTATACTAGATCAGGGGACTCTTGTGGTCATACTAGGATCAGGGGACCTGTTATACCAGATCAGGGACTTTATACTAGATCAGGTACTTTGTGACACTAGATCAGGGATGTTGTTATACTTCAGGATCAGGGATCTCTTTGTTATACCCTTCGATCAGACTTTGTTATACTAGATCAGGGGACTTTGTTATACTAGATCAGGGGACTTTGTTATACTAGATCAGGGGATGTTGTTATACTCGATCAGGGGACTTTGTTATACTAGATCAGGGGACTTTGTTATACTAGATCAGGGGATGTTGTTATACTAGATCAGGGGACTTTGTTATACTCGATCAGGGGACGTTGTTATACTAGATTAGGGGACTTTGTTATACTCGATCAGGGGACTTTGTTATACTCGTTCATGGGTTTTTATTATACTAGATCAGGGGACTTTGTTATACTCGATCAGGGGACTTTGTTATATTAGATTAGGTGACTTTGTTATACTCGATTAGGGGCCTTTGTTATATTAGATCAGGGGACTTTGTTATACTCGTTCAGAATTTTGGTTATACTCGTTCCAGGGTTTTATTATACTAGATCAGACTTTGTTATAATAGATTAGGGACCTTTGTTATACTAGATCAGGGGACTTTGTTATACTAGATCAGGGGACTTTGTTATACTAGATCAGGGGACTTTGTTATACTAGATCAGGGGACTTTGTTATACTAGATCAGGGGACTTTGTTATACTAGATCAGGGGACTTTGTTATACTAGATCAGGGGACTTTGTTATACTAGATCAGGGGACTTTATTATACTAGATCAGGGGACTTTATTATACTAGATCAGGGGACTTTATTATACTAGATCAGGGGACTTTGTTATACTAGATCAGGGGACTTTGTTATACTAGATCAGGGGACTTTGTTATACTAGATCAGGGGACTTTGTTATACTAGATCAGGGGACTTTGTTATACTAGATCAGGGGACTTTGTTATACTAGATCAGGGGACTTTGTTATACTAGATTAGGGGACTTTGTTATATTAGATTAGGGGACTTTGTTATACTAGATCAGGGGACTTTGTTATACTAGATCAGGGGACTTTGTTATACTAGATCAGGGGACTTTGTTATACTCGATCAGGGGACTTTGTTATACTAGATCAGGGGACTTTGTTATACCAGATCAGGGGACTTTGTTATACTAGATCAGGGGACTTTGTTATATTAGATTAGGGGACTTTGTTATACTTGATCAGGGGACTTTGTTATACTAGATCAGGGGACTTTGTTATACTGGATCAGGGGACTTTGTTATACTAGATCGGGGGACTTTGTTATACTTGATCAGGGGACTTTGTTATACTAGATCGGGGGACTTTTGTTATACCAGATCAGGGGACTTTGTTATACTTGGATCGGGGACTTTGGTTATACTAGATCAGGGACTTTTGTTATACCTGATCAGGGGACTTTGTTATACTCGATCGGGGGACTTTGTTATACTAGATCGGGGGACTTTGTTATACTAGATCAGGGGACTTTGTTATACTTGATCGGGGGACTATGTTATACTAGATCAGGGGACTTTGTTATACTCGATCAGGGGACTTTGTTATACTAGATTAGGGTACTTTGTTATACTCGATCAGGGGACTTTGTTATACTAGATCAGGGGACTTTGTTATACTAGATCAGGGGACTTTGTTATACTAGATCAGGGGACTTTGTGATACTAGATCAGGGGATGTTGTTATACTAGATCAGGGGACTTTGTTATTCTCGATCAGGGGACTTTGTTATACTAGATCAGAGGACTTTGTTATACTAGATCAGGGGACTTTGTTATACTAGATCAGGAGATGTTGTTATACTCGATCAGGGGACTTTGTTATACTAGATCAGGGGACTTTGTTATACTAGATCAGGGGATGTTGTTATACTAGATCAGGGGACTTTGTTATACTCGATCAGGGGACGTTGTTATACTAGATTAGGGGACTTTGTTATACTCGATCAGGGGACTTTGTTATACTCGTTCATGGGTTTTTATTATACTAGATCAGGGGACTTTGTTATACTCGATCAGGGGACTTTGTTATATTAGATTAGGGGACTTTGTTATACTCGATTAGGGGCCTTTGTTATATTAGATCAGGGGACTTTGTTATACTCGTTCAGGGGTTTTTATTATACTAGATCAGGGGACTTTGTTATACTCGATTAGGGGACTTTGTTATATTAGATTAGGGGACTTTGTTATGCTCGATCAGGGGACTTTGTTATACTAGATCAGGGGTTTTTGTTATACTAGATCAGGGGACTTTGTTATACTCGTTCAGGGGTCTTTATTATACTAGATCAGGGGACTTTGTTATATTAGATTAGGGGACTTTGTTATACTCGATCAGGGGACTTTGTTATACTAGATCAGGGGTTTTTATTATACTAGATCAGGGGACTTTGTTATACTCGATTAGGGGACTTTGTTATACTCGATCAGGGGACTTTATTATACTCGATCAGGGGACTTTGTTATACTCGATTAGGGGACTTTGTTATATTAGATTAGGGGACTTTGTTATACTCGATTAGGGGCATTTGTTATATTAGATCAGGGGACTTTGTTATACTCGTTCAGGGGTTTTTATTATACTAGATCAGGGGACTTTGTTATATTAGATTAGGGGACTTTGTTATACTCGATCAGGGGACTTTGTTATACTAGATCAGGGGTTTTTATTATACTAGATCAGGGGACTTTGTTATATTCGATTAGGGGACTTTGTTATACTCGATCAGGGGACTTTATTATACTAGATCAGGGGACTTTGATATATCTAGATCAGGGGACTTTGTTATACTAGATCAGGGGACTTTGTTATACTAGATCAGGGGACTTTGTTATACTAGATCAGGGGACTTTGTTATACTAGATCAGGGGACTTTGTTATACTAGATCAGGGGACTTTGTTATACTAGATCAGGGGACTTTGTTATACTAGATCAGGGGACTTTGTTATACTCGATCAGGGGACTTTGTTATACCGATCGGGGACTTTGTTATACTCAGGATCAGGGACTCGTTTATACCTCGATCAGGGGACTTTGTTATACCAGATCGGGGACTCTTTGTTATACTAGATCAGGGGACTTTGTTATACTTGATCGGGGGACTTTGTTATACTAGATCAGGGGACTTTGTTATACTCGATCAGGGGACTTTGATATACTAGATCGGGGGACTTTGTTATACTAGATCAGGGGACTTTGTTATACTTGATCGGGGGACTTTGTTATACTAGATCAGGGGACTTTGTTATACTCGATCGGGGGACTTTGTTATACTAGATCGGGGGACTTTGTTATACTAGATCAGGGGACTTTGTTATACTTGATCGGGGGACTTTGTTATACTAGATCAGGGGACTTTGTTATACTCGATCAGGGGACTTTGTTATACTAGATTAGGGTACTTTGTTATACTCGATCAGGGGACTTTGTTATACTAGATCAGGGGACTTTGTTATACTAGATCAGGGGACTTTGTTATACTAGATCAGGGGACTTTGTGATACTAGATCAGGGGATGTTGTTATACTAGATCAGGGGACTTTGTTATTCTCGATCAGGGGACTTTGTTATACTAGATCAGAGGACTTTGTTATACTAGATCAGGGGACTTTGTTATACTAGATCAGGAGATGTTGTTATACTCGATCAGGGGACTTTGTTATACTAGATCAGGGGACTTTGTTATACTAGATCAGGGGATGTTGTTATACTAGATCAGGGGACTTTGTTATACTCGATCAGGGGACGTTGTTATACTAGATTAGGGGACTTTGTTATACTCGATCAGGGGACTTTGTTATACTCGTTCATGGGTTTTTGTTATACTAGATCAGGGGACTTTGTTATACTCGATCAGGGGACTTTGTTATATTAGATTAGGGGACTTTGTTATACTCGATTAGGGGCCTTTGTTATATTAGATCAGGGGACTTTGTTATACTCGTTCAGGGGTTTTTATTATACTAGATCAGGGGACTTTGTTATACTCGATTAGGGGACTTTGTTATATTAGATTAGGGGACTTTGTTATGCTCGATCAGGGGACTTTGTTATACTAGATCAGGGTTTTTTATTATACTAGATCAGGGGACTTTGTTATACTCGTTCAGGGGTTTTTATTATACTAGATCAGGGGACTTTGTTATATTAGATTAGGGGACTTTGTTATACTCGATCAGGGGACTTTGTTATACTAGATCAGGGGTTTTTATTATACTAGATCAGAGGACTTTGTTATACTCGATTAGGGGACTTTGTTATACTCGATCAGGGGACTTTATTATACTCGATCAGGGGACTTTGTTATACTCGATTAGGGGACTTTGTTATATTAGATTAGGGGACTTTGTT
>NW_024734895.1:0-3012 GCF_018991925.1 Homarus americanus | reverse complement strand
CAAAGTCCCCTGATCGAGTATAACAAAGTCCGTTGATCGAGTATAACAATGGCCCCTGATCGAGTTTAACAAAGGCCCCTCATCGAGTATAACAAAGTCCCCTGGTCGAGAATAACAAAGGCCCCTGATCGAATATAACAAAGGCGCCTGAACAGCAGTATAACAAAGGCCCTCATCGAGTATAACAAAGTTCCTGATCGAGTATAAAGCCCACTGATCGAGTATAAAAGCCCCCTCATCAAGTATAACATAGGCCCCTGATCGAGTATAACAAAGACCCTGGTCGAGTATAACAAAAGCCCCTGATCGAGTATAACAAGGCCCTGATCGAGTATAACAAAGGCCTGATCGAGAATAACAAAGTCCCTTGTCAGGTATAACAAGTCCACTGATCAAGTTAACAAAGTCCCTGATCGAGAATAACAAAGTCCCTGATCAGGTATAACAAAGGCTAATCGAGTTTAACAGAGGCCATGATCGAGTATAACAAACCCTTCGTCGAGTATAACAAAAAAGGCCCCTCATCGATTTTAACAAAGGCCCCTCATCGATTATAACAAAGTCCCTGGTCGAGTATAACAAACTCCCTGGTCGATTATACAAAGGCCCCTGATCCAGTATAACAAGCCCCCTGATCGAGTATAACAAAGCCCCTCATCGAGTATAACAAAATCCCCTGATCAAGTATAACAAAGTCTCCTGAAGGAATGAAACAAAGTCCCCTAATCGAGTTTAACAAAGGCCCCTCATCGAGAATATCAAAGGCCTTTGATCGAGTTTAACAAAGGCCCTATTCGAGTATAACAAAGTTCCCTGAACGAGTATAACACAGTCCCATCATCGAGTATAACAAAGTCCCTCATCGAATATAACAATGTCCCCTGATCGAGTATAACAAAGTTCTGATCAGGTAGAACAAAGTCCCCTCATCGAGTATAACAAAGGCCCTTCATCAGGTATAACAAAGTCCCTGGTCGAGAGTATAACAAAGTCCCTGATCGAGTATAACAAAGTCCCTGAACGATTATATTAAAGGCTGATCAAGTATAAGAAAGCCCTCTGATTGAGTATAACAAAGCCCCTCATCGAGTATTACAAAGTCCCCTGCTCAAGATATCAACTTCCCTGAACGAGTATAACAAAGTCCCCTAATCGCGTATAACAAAGTCCCTCACCGAGTATAACAAAGTTCCCTGATCGAGTATAACAGCCCCTCAGAGTATAACAAAGTCCCTCACCGAGTATAACAAAGTTCCTGATGGAGTATAACAATGCCCCTCATAGAGTATACAAAGTCCCTGATCGGGTATAACAAAGGCCCCTGATCGAGTATAACAAAGTTTCAATCGAATAAAAACAAAGCCCCCAGATCGAGTATAACAAAGTCCCCTGATCGAGTATAACAAACTCCCCTGATCGAGTATAACAAAGTCCCCTGAACGATTATAACAGGCCCCTGATCGAGTATAACAAAGTTCCTAATTAAAAACAAATCCTCGGATCGAGTATAACAAAGTCCCTGATCGAGTATAACAAAGTCCGTTGATCGAGTATAACAATGGCCCCTGATCGAGTTTAACAAAGGCCCCTCATCGAGTATAACAAAGTCCCCTGGTCGAGAATAACAAAGGCCCTGATCGAATATAAAAAAAGCGCCTGAACGAGTATAACAAAGGCCCTCATCGAGTATAACAAAGTTCCCTGATCGAGTATAACAAAGCCCACTGATCGAGTATAACAAAGCCCCTCATCAAGTATAACATAGGCCCTGATCGAGTATAACAAAGACTCCTGGTCGAGTATAACAAAGCCCTGATCGAGTATAACAAAGGCCCTGATCGAGTATAACAAAGGCCCCTGATCGAGAATAACAAAGTCCCTTGTCGAGTATAACAAAGTCCACTGACAAGTTAACAAAGTCCCTGATCGAGAATAACAAAGTCCCCTGATCGAGTATAACAAAGGCCCCTAATCGAGTTTAACAGAGGCCCATGATCGAGTATAACAAACCCTTTCGTCGAGTATAACAAAGGCCCTCATCGATTTTAACAAAGGCCCTCATCGATTATAAACAAAGTCCCCTGGTCGAGTATAACAAACCCCCTGGTCGATTTTAACAAAGGCCCTGATCAAGTATAACAAAGCCCCTGCTCGAGTATATCAAAGCCCCTCATCGAGTATAAAAAAATCCCTGATCAAGTATAACAAAGTCTCCTGAAGGAATAGAACAAAGTCCCCTAATCGAGTTTAACAAAGCGCCCTCATCGAGAATATCAAAGGCCTTTGATCGAGTTTTAACAAAGGCCCTATTCGAGTATAACAAAGTTCCCTGAACGAGTATAACACAGTCCCATCATCGAGTATAACAAAGTCCTCATCGAATATAACAATGTCCCTGATCGAGTATAACAAAGTTCCTGATCGAGTAGAACAAAGTCCTCATCGAGTATAACAAAGGCCCTTCATCGAGTATAACAAAGTCCTGGTCGAGTATAACAAAGTCCTGATCGAGTATAACAAAGTCCCTGAACGATTATATTAAAGGCCCTTGATCAAGTATAACAAAGCCCCTGATTGAGTATAACAAAGCCCCTCATAGAGTATAACAAAGTCCCTGATCGAGTATAACAAAGTCCCCTGATCAGGTATAACAAAGGCCTGATCGAGTATAACTAAGTTTCCTGATCGAGTAAAACAAAGCCCCTGATAGAGTATAACAAAGTCCCTCATCAAGTATAACAAAGTCCCCTGATCGAGTATAACAAAGTCCTCTGGTCGAGGTAAAGCAATTTCATCGAGTTTAACAAAGCCCCTGATCGAGTTTAACAAAACCCCTACCGAGAGTATAACAAAGTCCCCTGATCAAGTATAACGTCCCTGAACGAGTATAACAAAGGCCCCTGATCGATTAACAAAGGCCCTGATCGAGTATAACAAAGTCCCTGGTCTAGCGTAACAAAGGCCCGTCATCGAGTTTAACAAAGGTCCTCATCGAGTATAACAAAGTCCCCT
>NW_024734894.1:12500-23169 GCF_018991925.1 Homarus americanus | reverse complement strand
ATGTTAAAAAACTCTGGAAGGGAGGATTGGTGGGGGGTGGGGGGGAGGGTTGGGACCGACCGCGCGGTTGGAAGAGGGGGGGGGCAAGGTGGGCACTTGACTGATGATAGTGTTGTAAGATTATTTTTTTTTTTTTTATTAACTGAAGATATTTGTTTTAGCTCATAAAATTCACACAAATTATCCGTCAGAATATATTTACATTGCTGGAATTTATAATTTGGTGATCATTTTAATATAAACATCATATATTTGCATTAAACATGGGCCAAAATTTTAGATAAAATTTCTCTTCAGGCAACTATGTTATCTTTTGTGCAAAATATATGACATATATATTCAAAATATTCCTGGAAGTCTTAAGGGCGAATCCAGCAATGTCAATTGTATTATCCTAACTTTTAGTTTGAGGTATTATTTATTAAAATTTAGTGGTTTTCCCCCAAAATTCTCTGGAGAGGGAAGATCACAGTGTAGTGAGAAGAGGGGAGGAGTGAGTCCATTATTTGGAATGACATTAACCTATGCACTGTATTTCTCTATTTCTCCACACTGTGCATGTACCATCATAAAAATTATTATTTACTACAACATAGTTATGTGTCGCTGCAAGTGGGAGTTTGGGGTCGGGGTCGTTTGCTGGAATTAATCCCATATGTTCTGTTGTTCACCAATGATTTCACTTAACACGGAACCTGGTCTGACCAAGTGGGCACAACTGTGTGTTACACATATGTATGTATGTATGTATGTATATATATATATATATATATATATATATATATATATATATATATATATATATATATATATATATATATACACACAGCACACCGCCTAACACGGTTTCAATTTAACGCCAGTTTTTTATCATAATGTTTAGAGCTGAATCTCACTAACACGATTTTTTCCACATATACGCGGTGAGTGTCCTGCTCGAGACGCTATTTTTAGATTTGCCCCACCCGCCACCCTGCCTGGACTGCCTGTTTTAGCTCATAAAATCTATACAAATTACTCGCCAGAATATACTTACATTGCTGGAATTTATAATTTGGTGATTTTTGAATATAAACATCACATATTTTGCATTAGGACATACAAAATTTTAGATAAAAATTTTTCTCAGAGTAACTATGTTATCTTTTAGCAAAAATATATGACATTTATATTAAAATATTCCTGGTCTTACATGAATTCAGCAATGTCAATTATATTATCTCAATCTCTTTAGTTTGGAGTGCATTATTTATTAAAAATTTAGTGGTTATCCCAACACATCTCCTTGGGACGGTTGGTGGGGGGTGGGGAGTGAGGACCATGTGACCATCTGAGCCATCCCTGTGAAGAATTATTTTTTTTTATTGAACTGAAGACATTTTGTTTTAGTTAAAATTCATACAAATTACCCGGTCTGAATATAATTTACATTGCTGGAATCATAATTTGATGACTATTTTGAATATAAAACATCACATATTTTGCATAAGACATACAAATTTTAGATAAAAAATTTTCTCAAATTAACTATGTTATCTTTGTGCAAAAATATATGACATTTATATTCAAAAATATTCCTGGTCTACAAGGAATCCAGCAATGTCAATTATATTATCTCAATCTCTTAATTCGAGGTATTATTTATCATTACTAAATGTTAAAAACTCTGGAAGGGAGTGATTGGTGGGGGTGGGGGAGGGTTGGGACTGACCGCGCGGTTAAGAGGGGGGGCAAGGTGGGGGCACTTTGACTGACAGATAGTACAGTAAGATTATTTTTTTTTTATTAAATCAAAGAGATTGTTTAGCTCATAAATTCATATTAAATTACTCCGGTTAGAATATATTTACTATGTAAATTTTATATCGAAAGATTACAAACCATCATATATTATCAAACATACAAATTTTAGATAAAAATTTTCTAGGTAACTATGTTATCTTTGCAGCAAAAATATATATTCACAAATATTCCTGGTCTTGCTACGAATCCAGCAATGTCAATTGTATTATCCTAACTTTAGTTTGGAGGTATTATTTATTAAAACTTAGTGGTTTTTCCCCAAAAATTTCTCCGAGAGGAAGAGCCAGCAGTGTAGTGTGAGAAGAGGAGGGAGTTGAGTCCATTATTTGAATGGCTAACTGGCGACTGTATTTCTATTTCTCTTAAGTATTAATTGTGCATGCAACCACCATAAATTAAGATGTTATTTTTTACTACAAACATAAAGCATGTGCTCCACAAAAAGTGGGAGTTGGGGGTTGGGTCGGGCCGGTTTGCTGGAATTAATCCCATAGTTCTGTTGTTACTTAACTGCTGATTTCACTTAACACGCTATTGACCTAAGTGGGGACTACAACTGTGTATACATATATGTATGTATGTATAAGTATGTATGTATGTATGTATGTATGTATGTATGTATGTATGTATGTATGTATGTATGTATGTATGTATGTATGTATGTATGTATGTATGTATGTATGTATGTATGTATGTATATATATATATATATATATATATATATATATATATATATATATATATATATATATATATATATATATATATATATATATATATATATATATATATATATATTACAATCAGCACCTCAACTCGCCAGAATCCTGGGGGTTGAGGTGTTGATTGTATGTAGAATCCTGCTGGGCTAATGAAATATATATGGATCCGTTTTAAGCCGGATTTGTAAAACGTTACCTGACCACCCAAGGATACGGGTGGTCCCCATTAGAGGTTCACGGTGCCATAAGCTCGTTGAACAGGCTTTGTGTGAAATATAACAAAGTCTAGGACTGCTTTTAGTATCCTGGTGGTCCAGCGGTTAGCGTTCCCGGTCACAGTCATAGGCTTGTGGGGCGTGGGTTCAATCCTGGCGGGTTGAGGTGTTGATTGTATGTAGAAGTCCGCTTTATTGGGCTAATGAAATATATATGGATCCGTTTCAAGCGGATTTGGTAAAACGTTACTCTGACCACCTAAGGATACGGTGGTCCCCATTAGAGGTTCACGGTGCCATAAGCTCGTTGAACAGGCTTTGTGTGAAATATAACAAAGTCTAGGACTGCTTTTAGTATCCTGGTGGTCCAGCGGTTACGTTCCTCGGCTCACAGTCATAGGCTTGTGGCCGGGGTCTGAATCCTGGCGGGTTGAGGTGTTGATTGTATGTAGAAGTCCGCGTGCTTTATTGGGCAATGAAATATATATGGATCCTCGTGTTTTAAGCCGGATTTGTAAAACGTTCTCTGACCACCTAAGTGACAGGGTGGCTTGAGAAACACGGTGCCATAGCTGGAAGCAGAAATATAACAGTATAGGACTGCTTTTAGTATCCTGGTGGTCCAGCTGCTATGCCCCCGGTCACAGTCATAGGCTTGTGGGCCGTGGTAATCCTGGCGGGTTGTGTTGTATATATATATATATATATATATATATATATATATATATATATATATATATATATATATATATATATATATATATATATATATATATATATATATATATATATATATATATATATATATATATATATATATATATAAAAAATCAACGACCTCACCAGCCACAAGGACACTAAGAACAATCCTAGACTTTGTTATATTTCACTCAAAGCCTGTTCATCGAGCTGATGGCGCCGTGAACCTCCCAATGGGGATTGTCCGTACCACTTATGTGGTGGGAGTAGCATTTTACCAAATGCAGCTGGTATGAAACACGAGATACCATATATATTTCATTTTTAGTCCATATGTTCAAGTCGCGTGTTATATGGACTAAAAATGAAATATATATGGTACTGTACCTCTCTAGTCCGGCAACCTCGGGACCTGACCGGTGCCGGACCATGGAAATTCACCCTTTTCCTGGATAGATAGAGACTTGTGCTTACGCTTCGAAGCACTAGCACCACTTTCACTGCTTCGTGGTCGCTTTGAAAACATGTTGAAGGGTTAAATGTTGTACAGTAGGTTCTCAAATTTCGCGAGTTTTTAATTCAACGTTTTTTATTGGGACACAAAAAAAACTACACAATTTAAAATTTCGACGGTGGAAACTCGAATTTTGACGGGTTTGAGCGGCCCGCCAACGTTCAGACATGCATAATTGTGTAAACAGCGTCATTTATCTTATGTACAAAAGACTCATTATTGTTTATTACTGAATGTCTTTTTGATTGAATTATGTTTATGTGTGCAAAATGAACAATACAATTCATTAATAATACGTAGAATATTAAAACACACGAGGAAACGAGACAGCATTGTTTTTGTTGTTTACAAAACCAGTGACTGACTGGTTCTACATATAAAGCTGAAGAAAATAAGACCCTGGTTGTAGCTGTAATAAAATTAATGTAAAAAATTAATATGGTTGTTTTAAGTAATGTTATTTAATGTTAATAAATGGAACAATAAAAGTAGCTAATCATTAATGGTAAAGAAAAAAGTTAGACTGAGCGTATGTAAGTGCACACGTGAAAACATATCGTCATTACTCTACATAAGAACATGAAAGCAACACTTATTTACTGTTCATATATGTTTTAATTAATGTTTCTGAATTTTTTTTATTGAATTAATGTTTATGTGTGCAAAATGAACAATGCAATTCATTAATAATACGTGGAATATTAAAACACACGAATAGACGAGACGGCATTGTTTTCGTTAATGTTTACAAAACCAGTGACTGATTGGTTCTACAGTGATCCCTCGGTTAACGAACACCTCGGTAAACGAAATTTTGGTTAACGAATTACCTTCCATAAGAATCTTCAACTCGATTAACGAACAAAAATTAGGTTAACGAAATCCTTACGAAATCGTGTCAACATGTTTTCGCCTGCTCACCAGCTAGAGTATTAGTCCGCCAATACAGTAATCGGTTTTGGGGCTTAAATTCATTACCATTTGAGCAAATATCAAGAAGGTTGTACTATTCAATAATTTTGCAAGTCTTATATTAAAATTCTAAGTCATTTTAACAATTATTTAACATAATTGAAGTATACAGGGAACTAGTTTTTAGCGCGCCAAACAGCCACTTCACTCACCCAGAATGGCGTCAGTTTGTGTGTCTGCTCAGTGGAGGCAGCATCTTGCTTGAGACTCTCTTGAACATAAACTATTTTTACGTTTTTACAGTACAATTATTGGTCATTCTGAAATTTATTTTACATATTGACAATATATAGTGCAGTGCAGTGTTGATTTAAAGAAAATAATTTTGAATTACACCAAATGAACTTAAAATTTTATGGATGAAATGGCGGCCTGAAGCATGGGGTGACTTCTCTTCCACCCCCACTTCCTTCTCTTCTCCCTTCTCCTCCAACCCCACTTCTAATTCCCATCATCATCATCATCAACCAGGAGCCTTCTACATACACACCTCAAAGTAAGTGTACTTTATTGTATTTATTTTTAGTTTGTATGTAATTTTCGGTGAGCTAGAACCAATTACCCAAAATCCCATTGAAACAATGGTTTCGGTTAACGAACGACCTTCTGTAACGAATTGTGTTCGTTAACCGAGGTACCACTGTACATATAAAACTGAAGAAAATAAGACCCTGGTTGTACCTGTAGTAAAATTAATGAAAAAAAATTAATATGGTTGTTTGAAGTAATGTTATTTAATGTTAATAAATGGAACAATATAAGTAGCTAACCATTAATGGTAAAGAAAAAAAGTGAGATCGCAAATGTAAGTGCGCACATGTGAAAACATATCGTCATTACTCTACATAAGAATATGAAAGCAACACTTATTTACTGTTCATATATATTTTAATCCACGTTTCTGAATTTAAAACATAAATTCTACCCACCAGTGGTGATAAAGTTAAAAACATAAGGGCAGCCAATGTTGTTGTGTGTGTTTTTACTCGGATGACGAAGTTGCCAAGTCATTAGGTTCAAATCTAGCTGAAGCTGTAGAACATAAAAACTTTTTCTGTGTTTTTTTTAATTGTATTTAACTTTATCTGTGTTATTTTCGTTGGTTCATTAGGATGTTGCTTTATTAGAGGTAGTAATTCGCCAAAAAAGTAGGGTAAATAAGGCAAAATTTAGCCAAACATCGAAAGTACCACACTCTACATTCAATTCATTCAAATTGATTCCACAAGGTTCTGATCATATTTTAATGACTCATCACACAATGTTTGTTTTTTCTTTACTGTAATCCCCCATACACCTTTATCATTGACTTTTCTAAAGAACACAATTTATGGTTTCAATCCTTTTCTTTACCTGTTTCAACTGATACTAACCTTCATTTCTCCATGCTTATCGCCAGGTATAGTATCCATGACGACAAAGTCTATGGGTGTTTCAGACGACCGTCCTATTTGAAACATATCTGTTTCAGTGTCTAGTTGATACTCAACAATCACTGCTTGATTCCGTGATAAAGTATAAGATATACTGTGTTGCTGAGCATCCAAGATAGCCTGCAAAAACAAAATTGCCTTTATTAGTGTTTGGATGCATATAAATATTGAAGGACTGACTCTGAAATCCCATTTCATGGCTAAGCCTAAAACTAAGGAACTCATTTTTTTCCTACTAAATCCATGGGCTGAAAAGCTAGATAATATCTTGACCTTAGCAGCTGGGACTAATCAAACTATTAATCATACCTCACCATTGCAATCATGGTCCTTAAAAATGCTTAAACATTCACTTGTCCCTTCAGATTCCTTGGCCCAGATGCACTAACGTCTGATTTAAGTTTGCCACGGTAGCTCCGTTAGTTCAAAATCTTAAGTGAGGGCCAAGTGAAAACTTTAGTTCACATGCTGAAACTGAACTTCAGATAGTCATAGCCAAGAATACTCGTGGCTAAGACTGTATTCTGCCACTTCAGCTGACATCTGTCAACCAATCAGCGTGCATGTTACAAATATTTTATGGTCCCTTCAGCCAATCGCAGAGCAGATGCTATGATGCAACAGCACTACACTTAAAACGCACATGGGATACCACACTCACCAAAACAATGGATCCACAAAACAAGAAAGCATGTCGTCTAAACTTCAACATCAACAAACTGGGGTTTATTTATCCTTCTATTTATATTTACAGTTCAGTGAACCCTCAAAAATTTGGGAAGATTCAGACAAAAATTTGGGGGTTCTGGAGGCTAAGAAGCCTCCCTAAGAAGCATTCCCAAAACAGAACAAAGATCATCTTAGGCCCGTGTAACTAAGATGTCAGTGCGCGGGACACAGGTGCCCGAGGCAGGAAACATAAGCAGAGATGTCAGTTGTTGTTTGTTGTAATATTACTTCATTCGCTCTAGTAATGATACAATGTTTCTTATTATGTTATCGGAGGTAAATGCATGGTTTATATAATTTGTTTTCACTGTGCCCGTCACCGTTATCAAATTAGACTACAAGATATGTATTTCTCCCATACGTATTTCGATCGTACACCTGGCAAAGGAAGCAAGTGAGTGACCACTAGTTACAGCAGGGGTTCCTAACCGGGGAGGAATAAAGAGATAAGACCAAATGGGCCTTTTTGATGGGTTGTTGGCCTTAAAAATATATACAGTACAGCAAACCCTCCAGTTTGACGACTTTGTTTGGCAAATTCAAAGTTGGTGGTCAAAATACAAAGTACCTTGCCCTCCATTTTGGCGACCTAACCCTCACCTTTGGTGAAAGTTTCAATTTAAATGCAATCACAACTAATAATTGTAGTATCATAAGTGCAAGATAAATCTCGCTTAACACTATTGGTGAGTATTATTCTGAGTATTTACCAAGCGCAAAGTGCCATTCAGCTGTTCAGGCAGCCATTTTGACCGCGTCAATCCACATTCCCGCTGTTTGTTCGAGTGGCTTTGGCCTTTGTTTACTTTTTTATTCACTCTCACTTAGCGCTGTGTTCTCCTGCAGATTAATGGCCTCAAAAGTACCAGGGGGTATTGGCGGGGATGATAGTCGTGGTGAAAGACTGTCTGAGCGCCCGGGCAGTTCAAATGATGGGGTAAAAAAAAGACGAAAAATTTATGTGAGTATCGAGTTAAATTAAAAAATACTCATATGACGAGAAGAGAATAATTGTGGATGTGATTGAGCCTGCCAAAGGACTTTTATTTTGAAGGCTTTGATCTACTAGTGGCAGAGGCAGTGGTGGAGGAGGGGGGGAGGGGAGACACTGGAGGCTTGACTTTAAATTTGCCCTTTTATAAGAGCAAGGTCCGAATTTTGGTCTACAATTAATATGTTTCAGTGAATGTCTTGTCCTGGACATGTAAACGATTTCTGGTACAGGAAGCCGCTGCTCTAGCGTTTCAGGCAGGGACTGTCCTTGTCCTGGACGTGTACAGCCCTGGTATGGGTCGGGTCAGGACCGTCGGGAGCAGCCGCTAGCGTCTCAGGATTCAGCAGTGACTGTCCATGTCCTGGTAACTGTAGTTACGGTACAAAAGTGGACAGAAGTTGTTTTCAGTGTTAGTTGTGATAGTTAGGAGCAGGTGGTAAAAGTTACGGGAAATGCATGCATTTACAGTGGTCCATCGGTTAACGAACGCCTCGGTTAACGAATTACCTTCCATAAGAATCTTCAATACGGTTAACGAAAAAAAATTGATTAACGAAATCCTTACGAAAATCACGTTTTATTTTGAACATCAGCTGATAAGCTGAGGAGGTACTCGGCCAATTCAGAAATCTCTTCTATGTTTACATTCGTTTCCAATGGAGTAAATATACAGAAAATTGTGCTCTTTAATATTTGTGCATTTTTTTATACAGTATTAAAATTATTAGTCATTCTAAAATTTAGCCATCCAAGCTCTGTCTACATAAAGTTTTTCAACTATTTTTGGCTCATATATGTAACTTTATTCATTTATTGAAACTCATTTACATGCACACACTGTCCTAAGGACAAAGCTGAACTGTACATGTAATCAGAATAATGTACAAAATAATTACTAAAATTTTTGTCTAGTGCAAACTATGGCATGTTTACATTCAAATTAATCACTATCATATAAGAATTCCAGCAATGTAAATTATATTCTCCCCGGTCACTTCTATGAAATTGTATAAGCAAAAAACAAATACTCAATCTAAAGGACATAAATAAACAAATTAATACTTCATCAGACCTTGGCGCTAACTGTCAAACATGTCACTGTCCCCTCCCACCTCCCTCCCAACCCCAAACCCCCCGTCCTCCCAGCGAAGGTTTCTGGTTATACAATAGGCTTTAATCTTATATAATATCTCAGACTAAAGTTAGGAGAATATAATTTGCATTGCTGGAATCCTTGCAAGACAGCGAATAATTTGAATATAAACGTCATATATTTTGCACAAAATATAAAATTTTTGCTCTCTCCAATAAAATTCTTAAATTAGATCTAAAATTTGTATGTCTAATGCAAATTTTAGCTTGTTTATATTCAAATTAATCACGATCTTATAAGAATTCCAGCAATGTAAATAATATTCTACCCGGTCAATTCTAAGGAATTTTATGAGCAAAAAACAAACACTCAACAAATTAAATACTTCACCAGACGCACTAACTGTCAAAACACACCTCACCTCCCGCTCCCCCCCTCTTCCCACGCTCGCTCGCTCCCTACCCCTGCCTTCCCAGACAAAAGTTTGGTGTTTCCAGTAGGCTTTAAAGTGTTTATCTTATATATCTCAGACTAAAGTTAAGAGAATATAATTTGCATTGCTGGAATCCTTGCAAGACAGCGAATAATTTGAATATAAACGTCATATATTTTGCACAAGAGATAAAATTAATCACCTGTATCACATTACAGTTGTGATTTAAGAGTCGATCCTCGTTAATTTGGACCCCTTTAATCCGGATTTCGGATAATTCTGACAAAATCTGAACGAACTTCTTTTTTTTTTTTTTTTAAGATTTGTAGGAATATTACCTACGCGGACCTTAAGCTAAAATGCTAGTCCACCCACTGCTGGGATAAAACACCAGCATCTTTTTAGTTAAATGTAACATCTCCACCACTAGTGTGGGGGGGGATGCAACTTTTAGCTTCAGACATGAAAAATATTTACCATTTACTGCCAGTAAACAAGGGAAACGTAAAATATGTACCAAGTAGTAATGAAAAGTTGTGCAGTTCCTTCAGCAAATGAAGCTCACCAACTTACAATAGGCTAAATTACCTTACAATGTGTTTTAAGTAGTCTATGTTGAAGTTCTTAGCACAGGCTAACTTATCATATCATATATGGTATAACAGTTCTAATTGATCTACAAAAAACACCGGTAATAAAAACCTTTTTGATGTTTCACACTTAATATAATACCCGATAATCTACTTCAACCTCCTATTGTTTACAACGATGCATGACGCACCACCAGCTGTTGAGTATCAGCTAGACGGCACACGTGTTTTTCGAATCGTTTTCAGTTAAAAAACTGTTACATCACATGTATATTTTACCTTAACTGTGCCTGAATGAATATATTCTCGGAAATAAATAGTAGTTTTCCTGAAACGTGATGTAATTTAATGTAAAATAGGATAAAATACATGACGAAAACAAAAGATTTTACCTAACCTTCCGATGTTCAAGAGAAGTTGCAAGTTTTTTTAATAGTTTTTGGTTAAAATACTGTTATATTACAATGGTATT
>NW_024734894.1:0-2500 GCF_018991925.1 Homarus americanus | reverse complement strand
TGAATGTGTGGGAATACCAGACTGTTTACCTTTTTAGTAATAAATAATAAATCAGACTAAAGTAAAGATAATATAATTGACATTGCTGGATTCCTTGAAAGACCAGGAATATTTTGAATATAAATGTCATATATTTTGCACAAAAGATAACATATTTACTCAGGGTAAACATTATATCTAAAATAAGTATGTCGAAAGCAAAATCTCTGATGTTTATATTCAAAATGATCATCAAATTGTAAGAATTCCAGCAATGTAAATTATATTCTGGCCGGATAATTTGTATGAATTTTATGAGCTAAATAAAAAAATTATACTTCACCCGTGTAAAGGGGTACACCCACCGCGGAATGTGAGCATCCTGGGTTCTGGCAGGGCACCACGTAAACATGGAAACGCGGAATGTGGGACCGCGTAAACTGAGGGTTGACTGTGTGTGTGTGTGTATGTATATATGCATGTATATATATATATATATATATATATATATATATATATATATATATATATATATATATATATATATATATATATATATATATATATAAGAACATAAGAACATAAGAAAGTGGGATACTGCAGGAGGCCGACTGGCCCATGCAGGGCAGATCCCTTTCACACCCATCCCAGCACTTCCATGTGCCTATCCAACTACGTCTTGAAGCTCCCTAGCGTCCCCGATCCTACTATAGCACTCGGTAGCCTATTCCACATATCCACAACTCTATTACCAAACCAGTGCTTGCCTATATCCTTTCTGAATCCAGAATTTATCTAATATAAGCCATTTGTTCTAGTTATTTCGTTTTATTAGAAGCTTCCAGAACATCTTCCATTTTACCCTTGTTAATCCCTTACCCCTTGTACACCTCTATCATATCTCCCAACTCTACGCCTCTCTAATGAATATAAGCCTAAACTTTTCCAGTCTTTCTTCATATGGAAGGTTTCTAATATGGATCATTTTGTCATTCTTCTTTGTACTCTCTCCAAAGAATCTATGTCCATTCTACAATAAGGACACCAGAACTGAACCGCATAATCCATGTGTGGCCTCACTAATGCTAGGTAAAGTTTCAAGATAACGTCAGCAGTTCTGTTACTCACAGACCTAGATATGAACCCAAGAATCCTGTTTGCCTTGTTGCGAACGCTAATACATTGTTTTCTAGGTTTCAAATCGTTGCTAACAAATACACCTAGATCTTTTCTAAACTGAGTTTTTTCTATTTCGTGTTTTATATATATATATATACCTTATATATATATATTCCATATAAAATCCTAGCCAAAACGTGGATAGATAAATCTTGATAAAATCCACACGGGAAAAATGGAAACAACAGAATTACCTTAGCTTTCGTCTTTATTCAGACATCTTCAGAAACAGCACTGGATTACATGGATAGAGAGGCTTGGCTCCATACAGGGGTGACCTAAAAAGCAGCGAGGTCAGGTCATAATGTTAAACATCCTCAAACCCCACACCAACACACACGTAGAGGAGCTTAAAGAAGGGTGGCGACGTGACTAACAGATCAGGTCAGAAAAAAAAGGGATTACAAAATAACTATCATACATATCTAAGATAAAGTTTTCAAAGCTTATTTTTAACCTTGGGCCACTAATAAATAAATTTATGTAACATATTATCAGTTTTGAAGTGACCATCACTAAGGTTTATTGATTTTAATTCCTTAATCAAACTAGCTTCAACCAGAAGTCTTCCTGTGACACAAGATGATTTAAATACTTCTAAGCTTTTTCCCCCAAGTAATGGGATGATTATTACTCCTAACACTTACATGAACGAACAAGGCACTGCTTTCAGATGCAGTTCTGATATTATACTTATGTTGTTTGATTCTGAGCTGCAGTGTTTTTCCTGTCTGACCTACATAATTACAATTACATTGGCTACATGGAATACAATAAACACTTCCATTTACATTCAAACTTGGGCTATTCCTTATTAACATATTGGTAATGGTTGAGTCATACTTGAAAACAACATTAATATTTAGAAGCTTGAGGGACCGAACTAACGGGACAAATTCATTACGATAGGGCAGAGTCAAAATATTCTTAAGTGTAGGAACTTGTCTGGTTTGAGAGGAATGAAAGGATTTTTTAGCCCTTTTAAAACAATGATCAACAAACACAGAAGGGTACCCGAGTTTCTGTGCAATAGAACGAATGTGTTTCAATTCATCGTCAATAAATTCAGAGTCACAAATACGCAGACATCTTAAGAACATAGCAGAAAAAACTGACATTTTGGTAGACTCAGGGTGATTCGATAAAAAGTGAATGAAACTGTCTACCTGTGTGGGCTTTCTATATACCTTAAATTTATAGTTTAGGCCATTTCTCATGATAAGCATATCAAGAAATGGAAGGGATTCATTTGTTTCTCTTTCAATTTTGAATGTGATACTAGGGACAATATTATTAAGCTTGTCTAAAAATTCCAATGGGTCACTGTTTTTAGGCCAAAGAC
>NW_024734893.1:0-15577 GCF_018991925.1 Homarus americanus | reverse complement strand
TATCTATATATCTATATCTTTATATCTATCTATATATCTATATCTTATATCTATCTATATATCTATATCTTATATCTATCTATATATCTATATCTTTATATCTATCTATATATCTATATCTTTATATCTCTCTCTATATCTATATCTTTATATCTATCTATATATCTATATCTTTATATCTATCTATATATATATATCTTATATCTATCTATATATCTATATCTTATATCTATTTATATATCTATATCTTTATATCTATCTATATATCTATATCTTTATATCTCTCTCTATATCTATATCTTTATATCTATCTATATATCTATATCTTATATCTATATCTTATATCTATCTATATATCTATATCTTTATATCTATCTATATATCTATATCTTATATCTATCTATATATCTATATCTTATATCTATCTATATATCTATATCTTATATATATATCTATATCTTTTATATCTATATATCTATATCTTATATCTATCTATATATCTATATCTTATATCTATCTATATATCTATATCTTATATCTATCTATATATCTATATCTTATATCTATCTATATATCTATATCTTATATCTATCTATATATCTATATCTTTATATCTATCTATATATCTATATCTTATATATCTATCTATATATATATATCTTATATCTATCTATATATCTATATCTTATATCTATCTATATATCTATATCTTTATATCTATCTATATATCTATATCTTTATATCTCTCTCTATATCTATATCTTTATATCTATCTATATATCTATATCTTTATATCTATCTATATATCTATATCTTTATATCTATCTATATATCTATATCTTATATCTATCTATATATCTATATCTTTATATCTATCTATATATCTATATCTTTATATCTCTCTCTATATCTATATCTTTATATCTATCTATATATCTATATCTTTATCTATATCTATCTATATATATCTATATCTTTATATCTATCTATATATCTATATCTTATATCTATCTATATATCTATATCTTATATCTATCTATATATCTATATCTTATATCTATCTATATATCTATATCTTTATATCTATCTATATATCTATATCTTTATATCTATCTATATATCTATATCTTATATCTATCTATATATCTATATCTTTATATCTCTCTCTATATCTATATCTTATATCTATCTATATATCTATATCTTTATATCTATCTATATATCTATATCTTTATATCTATCTATATATTTATATCTTATATCTATCTATATATCTATATCTTTATATCTATCTATATATCTATATCTTATATCTATCTATATATCTATATCTTTATATCTATCTATATATCTATATCTTTATATCTATCTATATATCTATATCTTATATCTATCTATATATCTATATCTTTATATCTATCTATATATCTATACTTTACGCTGCTGTTCCTTCTCAAGTAGTTAACTATTCTGTAGAATGTGTTGTCAGAAATATAATCATAATATATATCTGTTTAACTGTAATGATAATGTGCGTAAAACTTAATTTGAATACTTGTATGATCATAACCACTAAATAGAATAATGCTAATTGATTGTGGAGTTTAATTATTAATATGATTTAGGTTCAACACAAAATTAATAACCGCTAATCTACATACGTTATCACCTGTAAACTATGAAACAAATACTTTGTATCAGAACTACCAAAAAAAGGTTAAATAAGCTTGGTATTTATTTGTTACTGTTACGAACCCCGCCACCAATTGTCATGATCTACCTACCCAGCACCACGAGCAACGCCATCTATTGTCTTGATCTACCTACCCAGCACCACGAGCAACGCCATCTTGGGACGAAACACGAGTATGACTCGTCTTAGTTACCACTCCCGGGTTTCCCGTCTCCATATCCTGGTTGTTGCGTCACCTCCTCAAAGTCTTCTTTGTCAGCTCCAATTCGAGAGAGCACTTCACTCTGGGAAGTAACCACAGGATCACCTAACCTGGAAACCTACGGCACAGTGACTACCTACCGTCTTCTACAATACTCAGCCTTGCTCGTCAGCCATCTCAGCTCCGCACTTAAGTATTTGTAATCTTGTATTGCCTCCCCCATGTCCACTTGCTTCAAATTATTTTATATAAATATGTATATACTGTTAATGTTTAGGTTAAGTATGGTTAAGGGTAATTTATAGGAAGCTGATTATTTTGTTAAGGAATTTATGGTACTTTATTATACACAACGAAAACTCGCATCCTTTGTCTACCCTTTTATAGTCCGATTGTCTTTGTTTTTGTTGTTGTTGCCTGTTGGGATCTGGGTAGACTCTTAACTATATTCTAAATCCCCAACACGTAACAGTTACCTTCCTGGGAGCATTATGTGGAGCGAGTGACAGATAAAGCTACATATATAACGTTTTTATCATACAACTAGCCGTTCGGGCAGTTGGTCTAGCCAGTGTTACCAGTACAGGAAGAAACACCCGAGTCCGGGAAACCTGTGATGTTTAGTAGTGAGGGTCACACTGGGTAACACCCTTCTCACATGTGTCCGGGTTAGGTAGGTCCCAGAACCCTTGACATATTGATGATATACTATACACGTTACCGCTGTACCCCAACACCCCTCAATAATGAAGTGTAGAGAAAGTATACGGCATTATACCTTAGTGATAACATATATACAAGTTACCGATATAGTGCAACTTTAAAATACTTATTGGAAGGGTTCAGTATATGAGGCTTCCTCACACGACACATACAGTATAGTCCCGCGGGCCATTGATTAAGAATCACAAGTTTTCAATATTTATAATACAATCATAAAGGCAACATGATACTTTATTAACATGTTCATGATTCCATAAAACCAAAACTGTTTTGTTCCGCCCAAAATATACCCAAATAAATAACGAGGAACCCATAAATCAATGCACTACAGAGGAGTTCCCCTGTTTTGAAAACTTAGTCAAAATTCATGAAAATAAGAGGATTTAGATAAGCTTGAAAGTATTGCTGACCAGAATTATATAATTAATTGTCAGTCAGGTCTCTGGGGTCATTATTATTTGTATATTTGATAAGGTCAAAGGTCACAGTGAAAATACACACATTATTGTTTACATAATTAGGTTCTACATATCTGTGAGAAATAACAAGTTAGGCATCACTGCCTGATAGAAACAAACCATAACTGAATTGGAAGTTTGAGAATATACAGATAACACTGATAAGAAGACTGCCTCAATATTATCTTTCATTTCCACCCACAAAAGTGATAAGGTATAATGGGAAATGCTGTTAAACCATGTAATAATCTTATACTTGCGGGTATGATAAATTAAACTATTACATGGGGGTGAAATATATTAGAAAAACATCCATGAATATGATGTTGGTCCGGCGATCAGTTGAAGTAGAGGAAGGCAGGAAGGTCTTGTGTGGCAAAATCTTCAACGAATTTTTTTTTTTTTCATAAAATCGTTCATAATTTGGAGTGACTTCAAACTTGGATGTCTTAAAGGAAGTCATTTAGATGTTCGATTATGTAGTCTTCGTGGCATTACGGGGAGGAGTCACGTCATCCTACACACAGTACAGTGCTCTAGCTCTTTGCCAATATTCACCTCCCAAGTCGATTGAAATATTTCTTATTTATGATCAGCCGAAACATTTTAGTTGTATATCTACCACCGGAGGTCAGAAGAGATATCTGCTGCACAGTCGTGGACAAAGTTCGCTCCCAGTGATGAAACTGAGTCACGGGAATAAGTCTCCGAACTGACTTACCCTGACTGTCATCTGGTGCGGGTGTGATGTTTTATCTCATTTGGGGTCGACACTGCTTCAGTTTGGGAGGGAGTGAACTTTTGACCCCGGGCGTACGTGTCAAAGGTTGTAAAAAAATTATAACAGCCATCACCCGTCATGAAAAGTGTAATATGATATACTCCAAAGTTGATATAATTTTGTGCCAATTTCACAGTTCTGAAGATAATTTACCACAATTAAATGTGTTTTGAAATATGTTTTTGCTACAGCTTCCCGACTGAATATTATATTAATATTTGAAATTGAGTTGCGGTGCGGTAACTAAGCTGAACACACCCTGTAATAGGAACGAGCAGAGTAGGTTTGAACCTTAACTTGTTTCCGGCCAACTTGCGAAATGCAGAAAAAGGCTCAAACGTATTTCATGGACAAAGTAACATTCTTCAGTTATGTGTAAATTTACATGTGGTAAAAGAAACAGATGGTGGAACGCCTTCATCTCTAAGCTGCGACAAACCCCAACACACAACCTCCCTTTACAGCTCCTCAGAACCACTACCACCAAGAACCATTCCACTCTCAGCCTGACTCAGCAATTCTTGACGGTACAGACTCGACACGGACTTGGTACAGTTAGAGACTTTGTATCAGTATAAATAAATGGAAGTCCAACATACATTTTCCACAGTAGGTTGCGTGTGTGGTTTATTTTGCCTCGTGTGTAATGTTACTTTTTGTTGCTGGTAAAATATGTTCTTTCATTTATTTATTTCTGGCAATTATTCTAAACTAAGATATATTTTTGTTATTACTCCCTTATCTTGACTGAGTGGTATATATTGAATTCATCTAATTGTGTTTAATTCACTTATATAAATATATAAGATCTATTGCATTTGTTGTCAGTGATTCATCACTTGTGACTGTAAGCTATAATATCAATTGTATTTTCTGATAATGGAAATACCAACAATAAAAACAGATATCTCCCACACATCCGCGGTGCGTAAATTATTGCTGTACTTGTAGCGATGAGGGAACTGTTTCTGGGTCATTCCTAAGCTTACGGAGAAGTTGTTCGCCGTCTCCAGTCTGTGTTGGCTATTTGTTGCCGTGGCCACTGTGGTGAGGCTCGTGTTTAAAATATTCACCGGGTATGAGATCCAGAGTATTCAGGTCTGTTCCCTCAACTGGGGGGAAATAAATGAGATCCATTAAAGTTACAGGTAAAAGGTAAACCCCCGTTACAGAATCATTATTGGTGAAACCCCCATGGAACAGAAAGCTCTGTGTGTGGGTGTGTGTGTATTAGTAAACTAATAAGACGGGAATCTAAATCTCTCTCTCTCTTTCTCTCTACATTAATTTGTCTACTGGATCAGCAAGGAGGGGGACATGAAAATTGTTAGATGTTCTGGGTAATAAGTTCTATATACAGGAGAGAACACAAACACCTGTATAGTTTTGTAGGTTCGGTTTACTGGATAAGAGTATGTACACAGAGGTGGGTAGCACTGCTCCCTAGCTAAGGTCCTGGTCAACTACCATAGACGACGTATGGCAAGTGATACATTAGCAGCTTCCATACGTCGCCAGGCACATTAATTAAGCATGTGGGATATGGTAATAACATTGCCACACGCTGCTAGCTAGGCTGAATAAATATAAATGGAGCACATACATAGTATACATACATAATACATAATCCAGCATACATAATATACATACACCTCCCTCCCCCCTATACGCTCATAGCAAAGTCTTGAGCGGACCTCTTCTTCTGGATCCGTTCTGAGCGTCGAGGGACTTCATCACTGGGAAGGGTGTGGGACTCAACACTGGTGGCGGGGCCAGCAGAAGGCAGTGTTACGGGGCGGAGAAAACGGCGGTTCCTCCACCACACGCGACCACTGGGTAACCGCACCTGGTAGTCCCGTGACCTGCCGAGACCCATGACTACGCCTACTTTGTCCCAACGTAGGGAGGTCGGGTCCTGAACACGGACTTGGGTACCGACACTCAACCTGGGGAGAGGAACGGGCGTGGTCGTTGTAGCGGGCGACGACGTCCTGAACACGTTCGGCGGCTCGGCGATCACAATCCTCTGTCTTAGCCTGCCACTCCTTGGAGAAGGATTGAGGGTGAGCAGGGACACAAGAACGAAGGGGGCGCCCATACAAAACCTGGGCAGGGGAGCGTCCGGTGTAGTTGGGTGTGTTGCGGAGTTCAAGAAGACCCCGGTCGAAGGCCTCGCAGTCAATGTTCCCAGAAGGGGCCACCTTAAGGATGAGGTGCTTCAGGGATTTGACAGCAGCCTCAGCGTGGCCGTTGGACTGCGGGTAATGGGGCGATGACAACACATGCCGGACTCCCCATCGGTCAAGGAACCAGCAAAGTCCCGGCTTGTGAACTGAGGCCCTCCGTCGGTTCGCAGGCGTACAGGAACGCCCACGTCACGGAAGTAGTGGCGGAACTTGCTGATGGTGGCGGCAGACGTCGTGTCATTACCGCCCTTGATGACAACCGGCCAACCAGAGAGACGGTCGACGATAACCAGGAAGGACTTTCCTGACACACAGAAAAAGTCGGCCGACACAGACTCAAAGGGGCGGGTGGGGTTGTCGTCACTCATGAAGGGTACCTGCTGCTGGCTGGGTTGTAATACGTGGCGGGGCTTACACACCTGGACAGCATTGGAGATGTCGGGTCGATGCCAGGCCGGAACACAGTCTGTCGTGCACGTCGTTTGGTGGCCTCAGCTCCACGGTGACTGTCGTGAAGGCGAGCCAGGGCGTGGGGACGTGATGCAGCAGGGACAACTACCGAAGGAGAGGTGTCACTGGCCAGAGGTAGGGGTAGGGCGGCAGCAGGGTAGTTGCTGCTCCCTTCATGCACCCTGTTGGCGTAATTTACCTCGAGAATCGGTGTTGGGAAGTCCTGGGAGATGATGGCCAACTCTTGACAATGTCTGTAGGACAGCAAGGGAGTCGGACACCATTATGCACGTCAATCCAGGCCTGACACGACCTGTTGCCAAAGGTGACATGTGCATAAAGTGAACCCAGGGCTGGGGCCATCTGTGAACCATCTGCCATAAAGCGGAGGTCCTCGGGAGGCGGTCCTAGATCGCCTGGAGAGAGCCCCAAGCATCGCAAATGCTGGGGACCGATGACTGTAGCATCAGCGCCGGTGTCGGGCAACATCTGAAGACGGGATGACACGCCGCCGTAGGTCACGATGACGCTGATGTACTGGGGGACTTTGGTCCTGGGATGCGAGGAGTACACCCTCCTAAAATGGGTCGGGCTTTGTCCAGGGTCGTCGTGCCTCTGATTTGGCGACTGTGGGCGGCCCTCACTGGTAGAAGGGCGCCGAAGCTTCCGCCGACGCTGTCCCTTGGGTTCGTGGGTAGGGCAACACTTGTCATAGTGGCCCAGACGACCGCACACATTGCACTGTACGTACTTAGCTGGGCACCGCACTGTGAGCGACCAGTGGCCCATACGGTCACAACTGTTGCAGGTAGACTGAGCAGCTGGACATACCTGTGTTCCGTGCTGCTTACCACAGTTGTTGCAAAATGAACCGGGCGTGGACGTGGTGGGCGAAGGCGTAGGAGCAGACTTCTTGTCCTTCTTGTACCGGGAAACAGCGCGTACAGCTGTAGGGGGAGCTCGGATGGCAGAGGTGGCACACCTGGCAGCCTCATAGGAGCGACATATCGTCAACACATCCTGAAGAGAAGAGGAAGAGTCGAGGGAGGTGAGGCGTTGGACAAGTTCCTCGTCCTTAACACCCATCAGGATCACCTGCTTCAACTGGGTCTCCTCGCACTGCTGGTGGTGGCCTAAACATATATCTACCTCTTCCGAGGCTCTCTTAAGACGTACATAAAAAGCGTCAAAAGACTCACCCTCCATCTGTCTGCAGCTAAACAATTCCCTCCTGCGCAGAGCTTCATTCTGCTGTCCTTTGATGTGCCGTTGTAGAACGTCCAGTACCTCCTCTACAGACAGCGAAGAGGTTGGGGGTACCTGCAACGTATGTTCTAAGACACGCTGAACTTCCAAGGACAGGCACATACGCAGCTGGATGAGTTGTTTAGGCTGTGACAAACTCTGGAGATCCACCATTGTAGCATAATCAGCCCACCGCCGCCGCCATTCGCGAAAAGTCTGGAAATTTACATCAGGCTCCAAGATGGGCGGCGTTTGAGCTGCTGCTTTAGGTGGGGCTGGGGGGCGTGAAGGAAGCATGGATGAGGTATCTGAACCATTCAGTACCGAGGCAGTGTTAGAGCCAGGGGCTTGGTTAACAGTGAGGCGAGATATCAAGGCTTCAAACCGTGCACTGTCTTCCATTCTCCGTTGGTGGTCTCGTTCTGCCTCTGCTTGCCTTCTGTGCTCATCCGCCAAACGTCTGTGAGCTTCATCCTCGCGTCTCTCATCTCTCATAAACTTCATTAAGGCAATTATCTCTGGAGATAACGCTGAATGTTGAGGTGAAGGGCTGCGCGATGTTGTGGGAGCTGGGCCGGCCTGGTCATCCATCTCTGGGGGACTATCATCCGCTTGACTCATCCAGGCGCTGGGTCCACGGCTACGTAAGGCATGAGACATAACTACTTTATCTGTGTACTGTGTCTTAAATCAGTGTTGACCGGTCAGCCCGTCGTATCAACAAGATTTCAGACAAAAAAATTTAATTCAATACACAGATAAGTAGGTTATATATATAAAATATATATAATGAAGCCGCGCGGTCAGCAAGTGTGTGTGTGTGTGTCCCAGGCAGGCAGAGCGTCTCGCCCCAGCTGTGAGGGAGGGGGGTGGAGATAGGAGTAGCTCAGTCGCTCTCTGTAAACGGTCAGAGGAGGGTGCGCTGAGCTCTACACCCCACAAATGCCCAGAACATGCCGTATACCTTGGAAATCCGTTCGAACAAGGTCACACATGAATGGCACGAAACACACAATGCACTAAACACTTCACAGAAAATCACTGTCACTGACACTGCTCAAAGTTGCGAAATTCTTCGAGGGATGACGCGGGGTTGACCCAAGGCGGGGATCCATCAGCCGGCTTTCCACAAACTTGCACTAATCACTCGTAATAATCCAGTAATCCTACGCACTGCGCCATGTTTGATGTTCTGGGTAATAAGTTCTATATACAGGAGAGAACACAAACACCTGTATAGTTTTGTAGGTTCGGTTTACTGGATAAGAGTATGTACACAGAGGTGGGTAGCACTGCTCCCTAGCTAAGGTCCTGGTCAACTACCATAGACGACGTATGGCAAGTGATACATTAGCAGCTTCCATACGTCGCCAGGCACATTAATTAAGCATGTGGGATATGGTAATAACATTGCCACACGCTGCTAGCTAGGCTGAATAAATATAAATGGAGCACATACATAGTATACATACATAATACATAATCCAGCATACATAATATACATACAAAAATCACCACCAGTCATCATTACCACCACTGTCACCGTCTTCACCACCACCGTCACCGTCAGTCACCATCGTCACAACTGCCACCATCACCAACACTATCACACCGCCACTGTCACCATAACCACCACTGCCATCGATGTTTTTGTTACTTTAATTTTAATAAAATCAAACACTATGAATTAATTTAGGCATTTCCAGACAATGTTAACTAAGACAAATACAAAAATGAGCAGAATAATGCAGAGTGACCCTTGAGCCTTGGTGGTCAACTCCTGAACTATATTTTGTTGGTGTTAACGTCAAATGGATGGGAGCTTGAGAGAAAAAAATCGAAACAAAGTTGCAGTGTAAAACGCTTTATAAAGAGGTGTGAACCATGACAGGATTCTCACCAAAGGCCCGACACCATCAGGGGGCGGCGCCCCGTCAACAACCTTCCCGCCGCCGACAATAGAAGGTTAAAATAACTTGACTATATGTACAGGTCAAATTGGTGCCAACAACTTTATACAACATAAACCTATACGGGAACTGAACATTTAACAGCTTCGGGGGAAAAACATCAAAGACGCTGTTTAAAGTTCCTGTCGCAAAATTTCAATGCAAATGCTTTTACCGAAAACAGTTTAAGAATAAAATGTGTGAGCTAAGACGAGTTTTGTCAAGTTAAATATTAGTATGAAACGTTTACCCTATAATGTCTTATAACATAACATTTGCAAAGAAAAATATCATAAATTTCTCGCATATCTTTAATATAAGCTCATCATGGTTGGCTGTGTGTGCGTGTGTGTGTGTGTTAACAAAATGTAAAAAACCAGTAGATCAGTTATGCTAAGACTTGGTAGGTTGTCGATTTATTGTCAAGAAATAAATAATGTTTTAAAGAATATAATTCACAAGTTAAGTCCAAGTAGAAGATCTCTTGGAGGAGAGTTGACAGCTGTGAGGACCATCTCTCTAGGACCATTACACCTATTATCCTTTTCTTATTTTTCACCGAGAATGTAACAAATGATCAGCTACGTTTGTGAAGCAAGAGTTCCCGGTGTGAGAAGGCGGCCTTAGTCATAACTAAGACGAGTATTCTGTATACCCTAACTTGTTCTACGTCTTTTCCTTTCAGTTTTCCTTCCTTGTGAGAAAATAGTCAGAGAGGAGGACAAGACCTTACAACTAGTGGGGTCCCAAACCCCTCCAAGTAAACAATTTCACCTTAACTTCTTACTTATCCAACTTCTCTCTTGTTTATCTTCTCACCTACTTTATAAATCCATTCAATAAGGAATAATTCAGTTTTCGAAATATTAGTTAATTTTATATCCATTTGATAAGAGTTGTTATAATTATTTATGAACCAGCTCAAGGACCTCCTGCCGTGTCATTAAAAGCAGTCGCACTAATTATGAGATACAGTCAATGATTATTACCGTTGAGGCTAAATCTGCGTTTTTCATAAATAAACTATTTCTTTTAGTTCATTCTTAACCAAGGTTTTAAGTTAAGCCAAATTGGTTTATTCATAGTTGAGATATTTCATTTAAAGTCATACCTCACTGAACAACTGTAATCATGACCTGTGTTTATTTTATATCAGTTAAATAAGTATCTTCTTTATCTGGTCATTTGCGGTTTTATAAGAATTTTCTCTTCAGTTTCATATTTCATCAAAGGTCAAATTGGTGTCTTGGAGCTGTGGACGAGTCTTGGAGCTGTGGACGAGTCTTGGAGCTGTGGACGAGTCTTGGAGCTGTGGACGAGTCTTGGAGCTGAGGACGAGTCTTGGAGCTGTGGACGAGTCTTGGAGCTGTGGACGAGTCTTGGAATATAGATCTTAGGCCGTCAGACCGAGTCTTGGAGCCGTGAACGAATCTTGGAGCCGTAGACAGTCTTGGGGCCGTGGACGAGTCTTGGAGCCGTCGGAACGGAGTCTTCCAGAGCCGTGGACGATCTTGGAGCCGTGGACGGAGATCTTGGAGCCGTGGACGAGTCTTGGGAACGTGGATCTTGGGCCGTGGACGAGTCTTGAGCAGCAGACGAGTCTTGGGCCGTGGACGGAGTCTTGGAGCCGAGGACGAGTCTTGGAGCCGGGGACAGGTCTTGGAACCGAGACGAGTCTTGGAGCCGAGGAGTCTTGACCGAGGACGGTCTTGGGCCGAGACGGTCTTGGAGGGACCTTGGAGCCAAGGACGTCTTGGAGCCGAGGTCACTTGGAGCTCTTGGAGGACGAGAGGACGCGTCTTGGAGGACGAGGACGGTCTTGGAGCTCTTGGAGCTGAGGACGAGTCTTGGAGCTGAGGACGAGTCTTGGAGCTGAGGACGCGTCTTGGAGCTGAGGACGAGTCTTGGAGCTGAGGACGCGTCTTGGAGCTGTGGACGCGTCTTGGAGCTGAGGACGAGTCTTGGAGCTGAGGACGCGTCTTGGAGCTGAGGACGAGTCTTGGAGCTGAGGACGAGTCTTGGAGCTGAGGACGCGTCTTGGAGCTGAGGACGAGTCTTTGGATCTATTTTAATTCACTTACAGTCGTCCGGCATGATGAGTTAAGCTTCTGTATCAAAAATATAAATAAAAAGACAGACACACAACTGACCATGAACCGTGGCCCCAACCTCTATCTATATTGATCAACCAAACCTAATCTAACCAAATATAACCAAATCTAACCTAACCGAGCCTAATCTAATCTAACCTAACCTATTTCAATAAACATGACCAATGTTAATCTACTATGTTCGTTCATTATAATCATCGTCTCATAACCAAAAATTTACCTTGTTTTTCTTAAAATATAAACAGGTTATATAATTGTTAACCGTAGTAAAGTGAGGGACTGCTGCCAGGTTATCACAGGGGAACACACGGGGCTCCCCTGTATATGCCACTTGTGTTTGAGATAACTGGAAAGGAAATGCAGAAACCAAGGATGAACAGAGTAATTAGGAAGAAGAAGAGTAATGGAAACAAGAGGGAGAGAAGAATACGGAGGAGGAAATGAGCAGAAAGCGGTGAGAAATGAAGGAAGATAGAATAAGGGATAGAAACAACAATGGTGATGGAAGATTGAGGTAGAACTCGTGATAATAACGAAGAACAAGGCTAAGAAGAAACAGATAACAGGAGGTAAGGAGGCAGTGTTGGTACAGGGAGAAAATAGAACAGGAAAGAGATGAGAAACAAAAAACTACTTGAAAAGACTGAAAAAACACGAAGGCAGGAATAAAATCTTCAATATGTCAAAAAAGAGAGATAAGAAAGTCAAAGTTATCCAAACATCTTTAATAAATAACAAGAACAAGAAGATAATAGGAAACGAGATGATGTCAAGAAAATAAAAAGAATAATTTAAAGAACAATTGAACCCACAAAGGCAGACGGAAGCAGTACCACTACACACAGTATAGGGAGGGGAGGCTGACAGAACACTTAAGAGACTATGGTAAAGGGGAAGGTAACTGAAAGTAATTGACTGTGGAGATGATGCGAGTAGCTGAGCAAATAGGAAGTGAGTGTGACAGGAGGATGTTGAATGTGTGTTTTGGTACAAGTAAAATACTGGGACAACAGTGGTGTGTTGGGGACAATTGTGGTGTGTGGGAGAAGATACAGGTGATGTGGGTCAGGTAGAATGACATATATATTTACAACTGTACCGGTAAATGGCAATATCCATAACCACGTCGATAACTGTGCACACCTGAGAGAATATGCTGCATGGATAATGACAGCAATTAAAGAGGAGAGAAGATACAAATAGAAACCATAGCATAGAAACACGGAAGTGTTAAGAATATAAAGATAAGATATATAAAGGGGATAAAAACAAAGAAACGATTGAAAGAAAACGTATTGGGGACGTGTGATTCTGTATTAGGTGGGTGTGATTCTGACTTGGTTGTTTTACCTGACGATAAATATCCTTCAACGGAGACAACAACAGACGCTACAGGTCATGGGGGTATAAAACGCCTTCACGAACTACGAAAGAGTAAAGCGGAAAAAAAAGCAAATTGACAAAGATAAAAGTAGAAGTAAGAGAGAAGAAATAAGAATAAAGCAAGGTAAGTGAGAGAGCGTGGGAACAAATAATAAAGGAAGAAGCTGGCAAGGAGGGAACAGTAGTAAACAAGGTAGATACACACGGTGAAGAGAGACCTAGAGAGAACAGACGATAAGAAAGGATGGATGATAGAGGAAGAGGATGATAACAAAGGATGGATGATCGAGGAAGAGGATGATAAAGGATGGATGATAGAGGAAGAGGATGATAACAAAGGATGGATGATCGAGGAAGAGGATGATAAAGGATGGATGATAGAGGAAGAGGATGATAACAAAGGATGGATGATAGAGGAAGAGGATGATAACAAAGGATGGATGATCGAGGAAGAGGATGATAACAAAGGATGGATGATCGAGGAAGAGAATGATAAAGGATGGATGATCGAGGAAGAGGATGATAACAAAGGATGGATGATCGAGGAAGAGAATGATAAAGGATGGATGATAGAGGAAGAGGATGATAACAAAGGATGGATGATCGAGGAAGAGGATGATAAAGGATGAATGATAGAGGAAGAGGATGATAACAAAGGATGGATGATCGAGGAAGAGAATGATAAAGGATGGATGATAGAGGAAGAGGATGATAACAAAGGATGGATGATCGAGGAAGAGGATGATAAAGGATGGATGATAGAGGAAGAGGATGATAACAAAGGATGGATGATCGAGGAAGAGGATGATAAAGGATGGATGATAGAGGAAGAGGATGATAACAAAGGATGGATGATCGAGGAAGAGAATGATAAAGGATGGATGATAGAGGAAGAGGATGATAACAAAGGATGGATGATCAGAAGAGATGATAAAGGATGGATGATGGGAAGGATTATAACAAAGGGATGGATGATCGAGGAAGAGGATGATAAAGGATGGATGATGGGGGAAGGGATGATAACAAGGATGGATGATCGAGGAAGAGAGGATGATAAGGATGGATGATAGAGAGGAAGAGGATGATAACAAAGGATGGATAAGAGGATGATAAGAGGAAGAGGAGTGACCAAGATAGTGAACCATCCATTACTATCTAAGACGTCATAAATAACAACAAAGTCGCCCTCAATATTACAAGAGAACATCATTAGTTTTAAAGACTTAAGTGAGAATTATCTCAAAACAACACTACATATTGACTAACTTTACTGATGCTACCATAGCGTTTTCACTTCGAATATTGTTTAATATTTATATCAGTGTAGTTGATAGATGTCCTGTCGCTTGACCTTGTAATATATCAAAATATTTCATCTTTTTTAGGCTTTGCACATTTATAAACAATATTTTCTTCGGTTTTATTTAACATAACAATAGTCTCTGTCCATGATAACTGAAGGTACCAACACTTTGAGCACACTTACATCAGAAAGTATCTTGTACTGAGTTGAATAGTTAATATTATTTCTAGTATCTTTAGAATCCTAAAGTCCATATCCTTCTTAAAGACGAACTCAAGAGAAGTGTCCTTGAGCTCTGTAAATTATGCCAGTATATAATATTTAGATCATAAACAAAAAGTATTTCCACGGTTATGTTAACAAATTGCTTTTTTTTCAATTTAATGTTCAAGGCTAAAATAATTATTTTGGAATGGCCTTTTACTATTTTCGTATTATAGCGGAAGGTTTGACCAGCGAGTCTTTCACACAGCCTCACACTCCACCTCTCTGAGCTTACTCTCCCGCCACAAATTTGACTGGTTTTTTCCTGTAAATTGACTGAACGTTTCCTGAAACTTTTCAATCTGGTTATTTCTCTTAGTAATATAGCTGCAGTGAGTTACCAGCTGGCCTTGTTATTCCATCATGTGAGATGGAAACCTTCTGGCTGAATCAAAGCAAAATCAATGATCGATGGTACCACCACCAGACACTGCCATCATCACACCAATTCTGATTCTTAGTAAGTAGAACAGTAAATAATAAAATTTCATTCTAGACAAACAACTCGTGTCTGGCTCACCTTATGGTCTCATTTTTATATTAAATATTAATCTGAAAAGACGTCTATCACCGACAATTTTCGTAAGTCATTTGCATAATCATCCCCGATGCTGTAATATTTCCTATACACGTGATCCACAGCTAAGCCCTCACCTACAGGACCACATCATTACAGAATACACACATTAGATCGTACGTTCACCCAGAGGAGAAATGCCAACATATAAGAGCTAATGACATTTTGATGAGGAAACGATGACAGGAATCTTGTGAATTAATGCCCGATATTGACAAGTGACTGATAGACTACACAAAGGATGATGCTTGT
>NW_024734892.1:0-10147 GCF_018991925.1 Homarus americanus | reverse complement strand
TTTTTACGTGCTTTGAGAATTTGCAGCCCGGAATTCATTGATGAGGAATATAAATATATCTATAATATTGGCTTGAACCTTAAATACCCTAGATCTTTCATAGACAAATGCCTGAACATTACTAATAAATCTTTTTATAGAACTGATCCCAAGCCCACCCATGACCATAAGAATCTCTTAGTAATACCATTTCACAAAAATTTCTCTCAAATTCCTTTACAACTAAAAACCTGGAACGTCAATGTGGCATTTAAAAACTCATGCACTGTTAAACAAATGTTAATCAAGAACTCCCCCAACAATACAGGTGGCTGCATTTATAAGGTTCCTTGCAAGGAATGTAATGGGTTTTACTTAGGCCAGACAGGTAAAGATCTTGTAACTAGACTTAAACAACATAAATATAGTGTTAGGACAGGCCAGGAATCCAATGTTCTGTTCATTTGAGGGATAATAAGCATTGCATTGACTGGGATAATGCCTCCTCAATATTACCTTGTAATTCAATTGACAGTAGGAATATTATAGAATCCAGTCTCATTAAACATACAGAATCCATCAACATGAATTTGAGTAATGGTATGTACAAACTGGATAATTTCGTAATTAAGAAGATTTGTTACCAGGTGAGAAGGTTGGGCCATCTTACCCTCTGACCTGACTACGAACTGCTGCGGTGCTTTTGAAGATTAGTAGGGTCACTACCTAGTGACCGGACCATTGTGGACTTGATCTCACCTTCCTCTACTGTATATATAAGCCTTGTTATGTATTTCTCCTTAGTCTGTACTCCCCCCTGAAGATGTGAAAGCGCTTGGGAACTTCGTGTTTTCTTTTTTCCTTGTGGTTATCAGCATATACTTGGATCACACGCACCTACAGTGATTTACCTGCACACACACACACACACACATATATATATATATATATATATATATATATATATATATATATATATATATATATATATATATATATATATATATATATATATATATATATATATATATATATATGCTGATAACCACAAGGAAAGAAGAAACCACGAAGTTCCCAAGCGCTTTCTTGTAATTCACATCTTCAGGGGTGAGTACAGTCTGTACTCACCCCTGAAGATGTGAATTACACGAAAGCGCTTGGGAACTTCGTGTTTTCTTCTTTCCTTGTGGTTATCAGCATATACCTAGATCACGCGCACCTACAGTGATTTACTTATATATATATATATATATATATATATATATATATATATATATATATATATATATATATATATATATATATATATATATATATATATATATATATATATATATATATATATATGTAACCGGTCGGAATTTGCTGGACTTTAATTTCTCACTTGACTTGGGGTTTATTAAAAATTAATAGATGGTAATGGCAGTGGAAGCGCCCCTTTGAGAAAAATCCCGAACCAGCACAAGAACACTTAAATCTACTACACAAAATGAACTGTCCGTGACCCGTGGAAGGATAGCGTCTGTGACTGGGATGAATGAGACACACTGTAAAATTTAGACACTTATATTCCCTCCAACACTACAAACACAATCAAATAATGGTACACCAATATGCGCACCTCTTAACTTAAACTTTAACCACTACTCTGGGGAATAAAAGTTATACATGACATAGAAATTATTAGAAACACAGGCAACAATAAATTTAAGTATTAAGAAATGTTAATTGCACATATGAACAGGCCTTAAGGCTTTCCCAAAATAATATCAGTCACTTAGGAAATGGTACTAAAAATAAGAAATTAAATACTCCACAATGAATAGGCCTTAAGGGCTTTCAGCAAGATAATATCAGTCACTGAGGAAATGGTAATAAAATTTAAGGAATTAAATACTCTACAATGAATAGGCCTTAAGGGCACTCAACAAAATTATATCAGTCACTGAGGAAATGGTAATAAAATTTAAGGAATTAAATACTCTACACTGAATAGGCCTTAAGGGCACTCAACAAAATTATAGCACCTCAACAGATGTACACTTCCTAACCTAACCTAACCACTACTCTGGGGAACAAGGTTATACCTGAGATCAGAATTATGAAGAACAATTAGAGGCATTAAAAGAATCAAATCACAGTATCACTCTGGTTCCACTTAATGGCACAAACATTCAAAAAAAACACTACTATCGAAATTATTTAAGAAATATTAAACTACACACGTCAAGATAATATCAGTCTGAGGAATGGTGTTAACTACACCCGTAATAAGGAAGATAAAATGTTCCTCTAGGTATCTCCTAGAGTCCTAGACTCACGGTCTCAGTGTGTGACCATTAATATACTCAGATAGCCTCAGTGTACTCCCAGTGCGTCCATGGGCAGGAAGAGAGTGAGCCAATCAGACCTTGCGCAGTTGAGAGAAACTTTAGCTTCCCGTTAGCAAGAGGGTTTCACTAGCTGCTCGGGACATGTGGGGTTGTGCACCGGAGTGGTAAGAACTGATCACCCACTGCTGATGCTGGTCCCGTGTCGTGTTAGTTGTCGGGAGCACTCGTTCACTCAAGAGATCCTTTGCTACCCCGCTAAACAGTGACAGGCCTACACTGATCGGTCCAATGGCGACAATCGCCACCCTCAATCATCAACGGCAGTCAATCTCTCGCAGTCAACTCCGGTCAACTCCAGTCAAGTGGGTTCTGACGGAAACCCTGAAATGAACTCACTGTTAGCTCTAGTTTACTTTATCACTGCCCTATCTAACCCTGTCTGAGATCGAATGAGACTTACTTGTTATACTGCAATAGCGCAGCACAGGTGACTAGGCCACGTGACTATTTCTGATGGACGCGCGGAACGTCTTGTCTGTGTGAATGCTCTCCGGAACTGGCCTAGCCAGCATCGCGTCTCCCCAAGGCGCTAGCTTGGGCCTACGTGATATATTTTCCGCCTAACTAATAACTCCTTGGGACACCCGTAACATTATTCAGACTGCTAAACGATCTATAATAATTTCAAATTCAATAATAGTCCCTTAACTTCATGAATCGCATCATTATTAATTCGGTAAATCACATTTAATATCATATAGGCCTAGTTCCGCAATCTCTCGCTACGAGCAGGCAGCGCTCCCTCCCCTCAGATGACCTTGAACGCTCAGTATCACTCATGGCGGGGCATTTGAAATTACTCTGAAATTTCTGGATATCACAATCGACCCCCCTAAAAAAAGACAGCACTGTCCTCATGTGCTGAGAAAACATGCATACGACCCCCCTAAAATTTTGTTCTAAGGACTGCACCTCACCCCTTTAGCGTGCTAAATGCAGCATTTGTCTTCTCTTCTCTCCTTTTCTCTCCCGCTAACACTCGACCCCCCTAAAAAAGACAGCACTGCCCTCATGTGCTGAGAGAACAACTTAGAACCCACCTTCAACTCTGTACTATTCCACTCGCAGCTAGCAACTCCATTTCTTCCTAGCCCAACTCAATCCAACCAGAACATCACGCTCCCCTTTTGCCTGGCCCTTAACTAGAGAACCAATGTCAAAATTAATACCAGCCCAAAACAAACATGCTCTCCTTTGGCCTGGCCCTTGAACTAAGAGGAACCAGTGTCAAAAAAAAATACTCAGTCCATCTCCAACATTCTCTCCTTTTGCCTGGCCCTTGAGCTAAGAGGAACCAGTGTCAAAACAATACTCAGTCCACGTCTCCGAACCTCACCCGCACCAACCCCGGGCTGTCTCTCCTTTTCTCCGAGTAACCCCGCACCGTCAACCACAACAAACCCATTCCCATGGCGAGCATGAGTAGAGTTGAGGTCACACTCTCTACCGTTTCCATCCACTCCATGATTACGCTCATTATCCCAACCACAGAACTATCAGTCACGAAATAAAAATAACTACGCTCTGCTACCATTTGTAACCGGTCGGAATTTGCTGGACTTTAATTTCTCACTTGACTTGGGGTTTATTAAAATTTAATAGATGGTAAAGGCAGTGGAAGCGCCCCTTTGAGAAAAATCCCGAACCAGCACAAGAACACTTAAATCTACTACACAAAATGAACTGTCCGTGACCCGTGGAAGGATAGCGTCTGTGACTGGGATGAATGAGACACACTGTAAAATTTAGACACTTATATTCCCTCCAACACTACAAACACAATCAAATAATGGTACACCAATATGCGCACCTCTTAACTTAAACTTTAACCACTACTCTGGGGAATAAAAGTTATACATGACATAGAAATTATTAGAAACACAGGCAACAATAAATTTAAAGTATTAAGAAATGTTAATTGCACATATGAACAGGCCTTAAGGCTTTCCCAAAATAATATCAGTCACTTAGGAAATGGTACTAAAAAATAAGAAATTAAATACTCCACAATGAATAGGCCTTAAGGGCTTTCAGCAAGATAATATCAGTCACTGAGGAAATGGTAATAAAATTTAAGGAATTAAATACTCTACAATGAATAGGCCTTAAGGGCACTCAACAAAATTATATCAGTCACTGAGGAAATGGTAATAAAATTTAAGGAATTAAATACTCTACACTGAATAGGCCTTAAGGGCACTCAACAAAATTATAGCACCTCAACAGATGTACACTTCCTAACCTAACCTAACCACTACTCTGGGGAACAAGGTTATACCTGAGATCAGAATTATGAAGAACAATTAGAGGCATTAAAAGAATCAAATCACAGTATCACTCTGGTTCCACTTAATGGCACAAACATTCAAAAAAACACTACTATCGAAATTATTTAAGAAATATTAAACTACACACGTCAAGATAATATCAGTCTGAGGAATGGTGTTAACTACACCCGTAATAAGGAAGATAAAATGTTCCTCTAGGTATCTCCTAGAGTCCTAGACTCACGGTCTCAGTGTGTGACCATTAATATACTCAGATAGCCTCAGTGTACTCCCAGTGCGTCCATGGGCAGGAAGAGAGTGAGCCAATCAGACCTTGCGCAGTTGAGAGAAACTTTAGCTTCCCGTTAGCAAGAGGGTTTCACTAGCTGCTCGGGACATGTGGGGTTGTGCACCGGAGTGGTAAGAACTGATCACCCACTGCTGATGCTGGTCCCGTGTCGTGTTAGTTGTCGGGAGCACTCGTTCACTCAAGAGATCCTTTGCTACCCCGCTAAACAGTGACAGGCCTACACTGATCGGTCCAATGGCGACAATCGCCACCCTCAATCATCAACGGCAGTCAATCTCTCGCAGTCAACTCCGGTCAACTCCAGTCAAGTGGGTTCTGACGGAAACCCTGAAATGAACTCACTGTTAGCTCTAGTTTACTTTATCACTGCCCTATCTAACCCTGTCTGAGATCGAATGAGACTTACTTGTTATACTGCAATAGCGCAGCACAGGTGACTAGGCCACGTGACTATTTCTGATGGACGCGCGGAACGTCTTGTCTGTGTGAATGCTCTCCGGGACTGGCCTAGCCAGCATCGCGTCTCCCCAAGGCGCTAGCTTGGGCCTACGTGATATATTTACCGCCTAACTAATAACTCCTTGGGACACCCGTAACATTATTCAGACTGCTAAACGATCTATAATAATTTCAAATTCAATAATAGTCCCTTAACTTCATGAATCGCATCATTATTAATTCGGTAAATCACATTTAATATCATATAGGCCTAGTTCCGCAATCTCTCGCTACGAGCAGGCAGCGCTCCCTCCCCTCAGATGACCTTGAACGCTCAGTATCACTCATGGCGGGGCATTTGAAATTACTCTGAAATTTCTGGATATCACATATATATATATATATATATATATATATATATATATATATATATATATATATATATATATATATATATATATATATATATATATATATATATATACTCATAATCGTTTAGATATAAATAATGAATAGCGTATCTTTTACAAGCAAAAATTGTATTTGAATAAAAATAATGAAGGTGACTTGTAATGTTTTATATACTGAGTGGAGGAATAAATAAATATTGCCACCATAACCTTAGTATTTTTGTCCTTGAGTTGGTATATTAATTTACCGCTTAACTGAGAAGGGAAACCAGTGGGTTGTTCTTCAGATAAAACCCTGTGATGTTTGGTAGGGATCACACTGAATAACAACTTTTTCACATCTATCCCGGGCCAGGAATGAACCCAGGATACAAGGGTGAAAAATACTATATTCGTGTAACGTTAGCTATAGCTAAATTAGGTTAGAATATATTTGGTTGGGTTATGTTAGGTGTTGTAAGAAACTATCCATTTATACGTATTTTTACTAACTACATGATCATTTACGGCTGTCAAAAGTTCTAGAAAGCACAAATACAGTACATAGAAGATATCGCTAATAGGCAATAATCCCTATTTAGTGTATATCACACACACACTACCCAACCAAATTGCAACACCTGAAGCAGACCAACATCTGTCAGTGGTATGGTAAGTTTAAAGACCTCTGTGGACTAAACAATACAACACACCCCCTCCTCTTCCTTAGCCATCTCACTAATGTTGACGCAGCTGAGCAATCAAACAACCATTTCGCTACTATATGCCAGACGCTCCCCCGGCTTGACACAACCACTCTCCCTGCTTACCTGCCAGCCCCCTTTCCCACTGACTTAGTAGAAGAATTTTAAGTAGCAAAACGTCTGGACAAACTAAAATTAAAACGCTCTACCACCCCCATTGACTTACCAATGAAACTCTTCAAGGAGTTCTCCCCGGAGCTTTCTAACCCCTCTGCTCCATCATCAATGCTTCTCTCAGTCAAGCCAGATGCCCAGCTGACTGAAAGACTTCTCATGTGTCACCAGTGCCCAAGTCAACCAGCCCACAATCTCTAAATCAGCTACGACCCATTGCAATCACCCTAATACCCAGCTTAATCTGTGAAAGTTTTGTGTTTGACTGGGCTTATGCTGATATTGCAGGAGCCGTAGATCCTCAGCAATTAGGTAATATGAAAACTTCCTCGACCACTCACTGTCTTATCAGCTTTCTCGACTACATATACCGCCATCTGGAGAAACGAAAAACGTCTGTAGCTGTCGCCTTCATTGACTTCTAAGGCATTCGACCTAGTCGACCACAATTTAATCATCAACAAAGCTATCGACCTCGGGTTTCGAAGAAGTCTTATACCATGGCTTACAGATTTCCTCAGTAACCGACGCCAAGCTGTACGCTTCCGAGGGGCTGTCTCCACCTTTCAGTCACTCACCTGTTGCGTCCCCCAAGGCACCAAGATGGGACCACTATGCTTATCAATGATGCCCTAAGAGAAACCACTGCTCACTGGAAATATGTCGACGACTCCACCATTGGGATCAGAGTAAATAATTCTGCTTCCGACTATACCGCCCTTCAGGATTTACTGAACAGTGTCCAAAACTGGGCCACCAACAACTACGTCGCCATCAACCATACCAAGACCATGGTTATGCACATCAACCTCTCCTCCGACGTTGTACCACCCCCTTCCATTACTTTAGGTCCCAACACACTCCATGTTGTAGATTCCACTAAGCTCCTCAGCGTCACCATAGACAACAAACTAAATGGGAAACCACACTCAATAAAGTTGTCAAATCCTCCAGTTTCCGTCTCCACCTCCTCTGCCGACTCAAGTCCCTCAGAGTTCCTGCACCCGAGCTGCTTAGTGTTTACTCAACAGTCATACTTCCCAAGCTCACCTATGCCTCCCCTACCTGGTCTTCCTCCCTATATGCCACACAACGTAATCACCTAGAAAAAGTGCAAAAGAGGGCATGCAAGATTATTCTCTCCCCTTCCTACTCCACATATCAAGACGCGCTCAACGCACTGACCCACTCAGCTCTCACTGACCGTCACCACGGCCTCATCGGCAAATTTGGTGAGAAGCTTCACCACCATCCTCGATACCGGCTCCTACTACCACCTGAGATCCCTCTCCCGAGAATTGCCGTTCGACATCACAACCGCACCCAGCCCATACGAGCACGAACTGATCGCTATAAGAACAGCCCAGTCCTAACCATTGTAAAAATTATCAATTACGTGTAATCAACCAGTGTATTCACACCCAGTCAATCATACTTTTAGCATTTTACCGAATGCTACTGACACCACATAAGAGGCACGGGCAGTTTCCCAATGAGGTTCACGGCGCCATCAGCTCGATGAACAGGCTTTGTGTGATATATAACAGAGTCTAGAACTGCTTTTAGTGTCCTTGTGGCCTAGCCGGTAAGCGTTCCCTAGGCCCACCCAGTAGGTTGAGGGTTCGATTCCTTGCTGGTGAGGTCGTTGATTATATGTTCAAAGTCAGCGTGTTATATGGACTAAAATGAAGTGTATATATATATATATATATATATATATATATATATATATATATATATATATATATATATATATATATATATATATATATATATATATATATATATATATACACTGTAGTACAGTATGTTTATTTAAGGGGTTATTGTGCAAGAGCTGTATTTTGGCTATTTATCTGGCCCATCCACATTTTTCTTAGATGCACATTTAAAGTCGATAGTCTTTCTTTATCCCCTTGTGTAATGACCCCCCTCTGAGCTGAATAAAATTGTTTGGCATTAGCTAAACAAAATAGTTAAAGTGGTGTCCCCAAAGTGAAGGGGTTAGTGGATATTGTCTACTAACTGGATGGTAAATTGTTAATTCTCTTTTTTTTTAATCACCCACAATTGATTTACTAGTGCTTAAAAATAGCAAAAAAAAATCTTTGTACAAATGGGCAACATCAAGCTGAAATGGATTGAGGTAAGTTGGGTGAGATGAACTGTATACATATACAGTTGTACTGCGCACATCATTGTCATCCCTAAAAATCCCATCTAATTCATATTACGCTACATAACATTCAAATGCACAACGCTTGTAGAACCCCAGAAAACGGGAAACATTGAGAAAGGACAACTCCCCTACTCAAGGTTCCTAGACCATGTGTGGTATTGTACCCAGGTATAATTATATCATATCAAGTGTATGTATTCATAGCATTAAGGATCACTCAGGGTAGGCATAAGATGAATGTTAAGTCCAGTTGAGCCGGACTAGGGTACTGTAAGACTAAGTGTGGAGCAGGGTTTGAAGGTCCTACTATTTACGTCTGTGAGCGTGTAGCGAACCTAACCCCAACAGATATCATATGAAAATACATGAGAACAATGATCGGGAAAAAGGGATAAATGTATCAGAACTATGTGAGGTGTTGACAGTGATCTAGAAACTATACTGGAAAGGAAATATCGTGTATGCGTCGGTATGAATTTAATACACCTCGTAGCCTCACGTGACATATACCCACGACAGGTACAGTGATCAGAGAATCTGAGGTCTGTGTTCAAATCGTGCGCTGTGTGAGAGGAGGACCCCTCATTACAGTTTTTAAGTGAAGTTGATACACCCCTGCCATGATCATTCGGCTTTTGTTTCAAGGCGCGTCATGTACCCGCCTCAGATGCCCGTTGATATTAAAATCCCAGGCATTTAACCAAGCACTAGCAAACCAAGACCTGACCTTAGTGTATAAGTTAGGATTAATATATGTGTTTATAAGAAATGAGGGACAATATACCGTAAAGTGTTCAGGTGAGAACCATAAGAAACAAAAATGTAAATTGAGGATTGGAAACTGTAGGCCTATGTGACGAGAAGCGGCGGGAAGCCGGCCTTAGTCTTTCCCGTTCTGCCGTCAACACAGGTCAGTGTCCTAGCGGGCTATATCCCGCCCTACAATTAAGGTTGATAAATAACAGTGACTACAGTTTAAAGCTTTGCCGGATATATAAGTGTGATAGGGATGTGTTAAGGGATGGGATAACCGCCCGTCAGGCATTATTGCTTAGTCTTTCCCGTTCTGCCGTCAACACAGGTGCCACGTGGTTGGGGTATCTTGCCGCCCAGCCGCCATTGTCTCCTGGAGCGCCACACCAGGTGGGGAATTACTCCCCACTATACCAGTCCACTATGAACCGGTGGATTCCCAGCGCACCACCCCACATGATTAGTCACAACTAAGGAGACCGTGAGAAACTGCGGTCGTCACTTGGAGCGACCTATAATACCAGGCGTAGAAATAGTGCTGGTATGTCTCTAGGTCAAGCC
>NW_024734891.1:0-4857 GCF_018991925.1 Homarus americanus | reverse complement strand
TTGGTTATCTAAGAAACTTTTGCGGAAAGTAGATATTTCCCATTTTTATGATACAAATTTCCTGTTTTCTATGATAATCTATTTTCGGGAAAGTTGGTTATCTAACCAACTTTCCCGGAAAGTAGATATTTCCCATTTTTTATGATACAAATTTCCCGTTTTCTATGATAATCTATTTTCGGCAAATTTGGTTATCTAACCAACTTTCCCGGAAAGTAGATATTTCCCATTTTTTATGATACAAATTTCCCGTTTTCTATGATAATCTATTTTCGGGAAAGTTGTTTATCTAACCAACTTTCGCGAAAAGTAGATATTTCCCATTTTTTATGATACAAATTTCCCGTTTTCTATGATAATCTATTTTCGGTAAATTTGGTTATCTAACCAACTTTCCCGGAAAGTAGATATTTCCCATTTTTATGATACAAATTTCCCGTTTTCTATGATAATCTATTTTCGGGAAAGTTGGTTATCTAAGAAACTTTTGCGGAAAGTAGATATTTCCCATTTTTTACGATACAAATTTCCCGTTTTCTATGATAATCTATTTTCGGCAAATTTGGTTATCTAACCAACTTTCCCGGAAAGTAGATATTTCCCATTTTTATGATACAAATTTCCCGTTTTCTATGATAATCTATTTTCGGGAAAGTTGGTTATCTAAGAAACTTTTGCGGAAAGTAGATATTTCCCATTTTTTATGATACAAATTTCCCGTTTTCTATGATAATCTATTTTCGGCAAATTTGGTTATCTAACCAACTTTCCCGGAAAGTAGATATTTCCCATTTTTTATGATACAAATTTCCTGCTTATGATATTCATTTTCGGCAATTTGGTAATCTAACTAACTTTCCCGGAAAGTAGATATTTCCATTTTTATGATACAAATTTCCCGTTTATTATGATAATTCATTTTCGGCAAATTTGGTTATCTAACCAACTTTCCCGGAAAGTAGATATTTCCTCATTTTTTTGATACAAATTTCCGTTTATGATATCTATTTTCGGCAAATTTGCAATCTAACCAACTTTCCCGGAAAGTAGATATTTCCCCATTTTTATGATACAAATTTCCTGCTTATGATACCTATTTTCGGCAAATTTGGTTATCTAACCAACTTTCCCGGAAAGTAGATATTTCCCATTTTTTGTGATACAAATTTCCCGTTTTCTATGATAATCTACTTCGCAAAATTAGGTAATATTTCCCTCAAAATTCGAAAATCTATTCCCCCGAAAAATCGATAATCTACTTTCCCGAAAAGTAGAAAATCTATCTACTTTTCGGGAAAGTAGATAACCAACTTTCCCGGAAAGTAGATATTTCCCATTTTTATGATACAAATTTCCCGTTTTCTATGATAATCTATTTTCGGGAAAGTTGTTTATCTAACCAACTTTCCCGGAAAGTAGATATTTCCCATTTTTTATGATACAAATTTCCCGTTTTCTATGATAATCTATTTTCGGCAAATTTGGTTATCTAACCAACTTTCCCAGAAAGTCGATATTTCCCATTTTTTACGATACAAATTTCCCGTTTTCTATGATAATCTATTTTCGGAAAAGTTGGTTATCTAAGAAATTTTCGCGGAAAGTAGATATTTCCCATTTTTTATGATACAAATTTCCCGTTTTCTATGATAATCTATTTTCGGCAAATTTGTTAATCTAACTAACTTTCCCGGAAAGTAGATATTTCCCATTTTTGATGATACAAATTTCCCGTTTTCTATGATAATCTACTTCCCAAAATTAGGTAATATTTCCCCAAATTCATCTATTCCGATCGATAATCTACTTTCTCGAAAAGTGAAAATCTCTACTTTTCGGGAAAGTAGATAACCAACTTTCCCGGAAAGTAGATATTTCCCAATTTATATTTAAATTTCCGTTTTCTATGATAATCTATTTTCCGGGAAAGTTGTATCTAACTCAACTTTCGCGGAAATAGATATTTCCCATTTTATGATACAAATTTCCGTTTTCTATGATAATCTATTTTTCGGCAAAATTTGGTTATCTAACAACTTTCGGAAAGTAGATATTTCCATTTTTTATGATACAAATTTCCGTTTTCTATGATAATCTATTTTCCGGAAAGTTGTTTATCTAACTTTCAACTTTCATGGAAAGTAGATATTTCCCATTTTTTTGATACAAATTTCCCGTTTCTATGATAATCTATTTTCGGCAAATTTGGTTATCTAACCTAACTTTCGAAAGTAGATATTTCCCATTTTTATGATACAAATTTCCCGTTTTCTATGATAATCTATTTTCGGAAAATTTGGTTATCTAATACTTTCGGAAAGTAGATATTTCCCATTTTGTGATACAAATTTCCGTTTTTCTATGATAATCTATTTTCGGGAGAAAGTTGTTTATCTAACTCTCCCGGAAAGTAGATATTTCCCATTTTTATGATACAAATTTCCCGTTTTCTATGATAATCTATTTTCGGCAAATTTGATTTATCAACCAACTTTCCCGGAGAAGTAGATATTTCCCATTTTATGATACAAATTTCCCGTTTTCTATGATAATCTATTTTCGGAAAATTTGGTTTATCTTTCAACTTTCCCGGAAAGTAGATATTTCCCATTTTTATGATACAAATTTCCCGTTTTCTGTGATAATCTATTTTCGGGAAATTGTTTATCTAACTCAACTTTCGCGGAAAGTAGATATTCCATTTTATGATACAAATTTCCGTTTTCTATGATAATCTATCGCGGGAAATTTGGTTATCAATAACTTTCCCGGAAAGTAGATATTTCCATTTTATGATACAAATTTCCGTTTTCTATGATAATCTATTTTCGCAGAATTTGGTTATCTAACAACTTTTCCGGAAAGTAGATATTTCCCCATTTTATGATACAAATTTCCCGTTTTCTGTGATAATCTATTTTCGGCAAATTTGGTTATCTAACAACTTTCCCGGAAAGTAGATATTTCCCATTTTATAATAAAAATTTAATTTGGTTGTCTAATAACTTTCCCGGAAAGTAGATATTCCCATTTTGTGATACAAATTTCCGTTTTCTATGATAATCTACTTCGCAATTAGGTAATATTTCCCCCAAAATTCGAAAATCTATTCCCCGAAAAAATCAGTAATCTACTTTCCCCGAAATTAGAAAATCTATCTACTTTTCGGGAAAGTAGATAACCAACTTTCCCGGAAAGTAGATATTTCTCTTTTTATGATAAAATTTTCGTTTCCTATGATAATCTATTTTCCGGGAAAGTTGTTTATCCTTAACTTTCGCCGGAAAGTAGATATTTCCATATTTTATGATACAAATTTCCGGTTTTCTATGATAATCTATTTTCGGCAAAATTTGGTTATCTAACTCAACTTTCCCGGAAAGTAGATATTTGCCATTTTTATGATACAAATTTCCGTTTTCTATGATAATCTATTTTTCCGGAAAATTTGGTTATCTAACTCCAACTTTCCCGGAAAGTAGATATTTCCCCATTTTTGTGTTCAATTTCCGTTTTCTATGATAATCCTACTTCGCAAAATTAGGTAATATTTCCCCCCAAAAGATTAATCTATTCCCCGAAAAATCGATAATCTGCTTTCCGAAAATGAAAATCTATACTTTCGGGAAAGTAAACCAACTTTCCCGGAAAGTAGATATTTCCAGCCACATGATACAAATTTCCCGTTTTTCTATGATAATCTATTTTCCGGGAAAGTTGTTTATCTAACAACTTTCGCGGAAAGTAGATATTTTACATTTTTATGATACAAATCTCCCGTTTTCTATGATAATCTATATTCGGCCTATGATAATCTATATTGGCAAATTTGGTTATCTAGCAACTTTCGGAAAGTAGATATTTCCCATTTTTTATGATACAAATTTCCGTTTTCTATGATAATCTATTTTCCGGGAAAGGTGTTTATCTAACCAACTTTCGCTGGAAAGTAGATATTCCCATTTTTGATACAAATTTCCGTTTTCTATGATAATCTATTTTCGGCAAATTTGGTTATCTAACCAACTTTCGGAAAGTAGATATTTCCCATTTTTATGATACAAATTTCCGTTTTCTTGATAATCTATTTTCGGAAAATTTGGTTATCTAACAACTTTCGGAAAGTGATATTTCCTTTTTGTGATACAAATTTCCCGTTTCTGTGATAATCTACTTCCAAAATTAGGTATTTCCTTTAAAATTCGAATCTATTCCCCGAAAAATCGATAATCTACTTTCCCGAAAAGTAGAAAATCTATCTACTTTTCGGGGAAAGTAGATAACCAACTTTCCCGGAAAGTAGATATTTCCCATATGATACAAATTTCCTGTTTTCTATGATAATCTATTTTCGGGAAAGTTGATTATCTAACCAACTTTCGCGGAAAGTGATATTTCCCATTTTTATGATACAAATTTCCGTTTTTCTATGATAATCTATTTTCCGTAGAATTTGGTTGTAATAACTTTCGGAAAGTAGATATTTCCATTTTTTATGATACAAATTTCCCGTTTTTCTATGATAATCTATTTTCGTGGTTGTTTATCTAACTTTCGCGGAAAGTGATGAATATTCCCATTTTATGTGTTAATTTCGTTTTCTATGATAATCTATTTTCCGGCAAATTTGGTTATCTAATAACTTTCGGAAAGTAGATATTTCCCATTTTTATGATACAAATTTCCGTTTTCTATGATAATCTATTTTCGGAAAATTTGGTTATCTAACTCAACTTTGGAAATTAATATTTCCCATTTTTATGATACAAATTTTCCGTTTTCTATGATAATCTACTTCTTTAAATTAGGTGTCTTCCATAGAATTTAATCTATTCCCGAATAATCGATAATCTACTT